>NW_026778995.1:0-10000 GCF_030144855.1 Hypanus sabinus
AACGAATCTGAAAGCAAGAAGGAGGTGTGAACAGTCCCTTTCCGGGAATAGATGATTGAATTGAACAATCAAACTAAATCCCCTTCCTTAACCTCAGAATCTCAATGCGCTTCGCCTATTGTTATAATTGATGATTATTTGAGAGTGAAATAATTGTTATTTTTGTGATTCCTTGGAGGGAGGGATTTTAATTGCACCATGACGCAATTAATATAAAGGAAAACAATCCTGAACCTTTTGTTCAGTGGGCTGTCACTAATGTGGTTAAACACGTGGCATGACTAATTGTCAGAGGACACTTTCCTCTCCTGTATAAGAGCTTGCAAAGAATTCAGCAGTAGATATCGGCAGCTAGACAATTTTGAACTGATCACCGATTCACACAGAAAATGGGATATCCAGCAATTTTCTACATCGCGAGTATTTACTTTCCTGTACTGGCAGCGATTGGTATCCTTGGTAAGTAACTGGAATTAGCTGCTACTGTATGTGTGTGTTCTGTTCTTGTAGCATTTGTTATAGATGGTGACTTAGCTGATGAGTGTTTTAAGATCGTTCAGGTTTAAGTATATAGTTTATTTTATTCTTCCATTTTCTCAGGAATTGTAAATCCGTTCTCATGTCCGACCAATTTCGTCAATAAAATCAAATGATTGAGTGTTAAGATTGATACTGTTCTAGCATTTTACCTTACTCGGCCTTCCATCACACATTGTTCTAAATCTGATTCTGCATCACTGTGGAAACTCAAATGTTTACTAAAATGAAAACAAAATCTTTAGCATCGCTGCTGCTCTCTCTGTGAGCTCCCCGGTTTCTCGGCAACACGCTCTTCTTTCCGCTCCGTCTTTATGCAACTAACGAGACATTTTTTCTGTATTTATTCGTCGAGATGTCTTTGAATTTGCCACAGTACCGCGCGAAACTTTTCCGTTTTAGCGTGTTCTTCTTCTATGGACAGTTTTAATTGAGATAAGATCAGATAAGGTGAGATTTATTTTAACTCTTACATCCATCTCATGACATGAGAGGGTAAAAGCCTTTATGTTGCGATTCCGTCGCAATGTACAAGATTCAAGTTTATTTGCCACCTGTACATCGAAACATTCATTTAGCTCTGCCGATCCTCCACTCCAAAATGTTATCGCCGAAGAAACAGTCTCCGAGTCCATTTTATTCCCGCAAAATATAAAATCCTCAGCATTCTCCGCTACAATGATGGGTCTGTCTCGATGAGTGGATCGATAAGCCTAACCTTTTCTTTGCTTCCTTGCAGTTAATTTAGTGGCGATTGTGATCCTGTCTCTGGGAAACTGCGGACTCTCTAAATGCATCTCCCGGTACCTGGTGGGAATGGCAGCAGCTGACTTACTGGGTGTTATTATTTCTGTTGTAATCGATCAGATCAATAATATTTATGTTTATGCCCTTCCTTTGCTCATCACACCGGTTTGCGCCATGACGCTGGTCTTGAGGCTCGCAAGCGTGGCTGCTCTGTTTGGTTCACGGTGGCTTTCACGTTCGATCGTTGTATTGCAATTTACAATCAAAACCTGCGGGAACGATACTGCACCGAGAGGATAGCGACTATTGTCATAGCCATTTTGTGTTTTGGATGTTGTGCGAAAAGTGTTCCATTCTACTTTGTGGTAGAACCTTACCTTATCATTGACAACATACCCTGGCGGTGCATTTCGACAATGGATTACCTAACTTTACCAGCGTGGAAAGCATTCCAGCTGTTTAACACGATCAATACACCCTTGATGCCGATCGGTTTGATTCTACATTTTAATGCTTTAACAGTCAGTCATATTATCGCGGCAAACAGAGTTCGCCGGGGGCTCAGGAACAGCAGAGAGAAAAAGAACGATCCAGAGGTGGAGAACCGGAGAAAGTCAATAATTTTGTTGTTCGCACTTACTGCCAATTTCATATTGCTGTGGATCCCCTTTATTGTATATACTATGAACTGGCAAGTTCAAAATTACTTTTACACTGACAGATATTTGACCACCCCGACGTATATCCTGCAACAGTTTGGGTTCATGTTGCAGTTTCTTTCCGTCTGCACCAACACATGTATCTACACTCTGTCACAGAGGAAATTCAGGCAGGAGCTGAAATGTGGAGTCAAACATCTGGTTACGGTATGTGTTCGGCTCTGTAGATGAAACCAAATCGAGTTGTAAGCTTTGAAGGAAGTTCAAAAGCATTTCCACGTTACTTATCTGTCTGGTAAAATTTCCTGCAGCCAGGTGAGCGAATGTTAGTAGTTTGCAGCGTTCAGTGAAGCCAGAAAAATTAATTCAATTGTGCGGCGTAAGAAACAACAAAAATCAGAGATGTGATCGCTACACCGACAGAAATTGTATTCAAAATTTTGCATCAATGCCAGAATTTGGGCCAACGATTTCCGTCACACTGGTAGAATTCGATTCTAATTCACTGGACTATAGATCATTCCAGGGATTTATGTGATAACTGGAGAAATATTCCTGAAACCTGGAGAACTGGTGTCTGATAAAGTGAGCTCGGTTACCTACAATTTCCATTGTAACAGTGCAAAATATTTGACTACTGCCTTTTCATTCAAAAAACTCGCGGTCCCTTCCTAAATGGGAAGTTAAAACTGCACGACGCCCCAGTCTGTCCCATCAATGGAGATGTGTACCATTCCCTCAGACTGAGAGGGGATGATATCAGAAAGGCAGCTGTGGCGTACAAAACAATTCTTCCCAACCCTTCGCCGGTAATGTTGTCAAAGACTACTGAGAGGGGTTTGTATCAGAATTGCAGCTGTAGACTTCCTTTTTGTGTTACTTTTCCCCGCCATTAAAACGCGAACTGTACAGAAGTGTTGAATCGAATATATTATGTCTACTAATATTCTGAATTAAAAATTTCGGAAGTTGCGGTGCTCTTGGAACAGGACCCGACTATTGCTTCACCCGGCACAGGTGTTGAATTATACAACAGTAAAAGAGAAAGATCATGAAAATGTCGGCTTCAAGAAGTAGTCATACTGCGCCTTGACGGAGCTCTGCCACCAACGTTACATTTTCTGTTGCGTCCACTAGATGTCCCCATACTCCGATCAATCCACACGGTGACTCAGGAAATCCGCGCTGGTGCTGAGGAATGGTGTCAAACATCCAGTGACATTACATGGTCGGCTCAGTGAGTACAACTCAAATCCAATTGCAACTTTTCCTGGTAGATCAAATAATTTTCTGTATCCTTCACATCTTCATGAACCCTGATGGGCGAATGTTAGCACCTCAGATTCGGAATCAGAATCTGAATCAGGTTTACTATCACTGGCATATATCGTGAAATATATCGTTTACCGGCGGCAATACTTCCAATGAATAATGCTGAAACCATAAATTGCAAGAAATACAGATATATAAAGGAATTAATTAAATTAAAGATGCAGTAAAAAGCAGGAAATACTGACTCAAAGTCCATTTAGAAATCCGATGGAAACACTTATTAATATTTCCCTTCCTGGAGCGGGAGAAACAGTGATTTTTCCATCGACGTTGGTTTTTCTACTGATTACCCGGCACCAGAGAAAAGATGTAACTGGAAAATCCGCTCCCATCCTGTCGGCAACTCAATTTCAGAGATCTACCTGAATAACTTCTTCCACTTGGTACAAGCTGTAATCATTTAGATTTCCATCAAAGACCAAGATACCTAGTTAGTCACGTTAGAGACAGTCCACTGAACAGACCCTTCAGGGTAAACAATTGATACCAGCTGTGTCATCGTAAAATGCAAATCACTCCTCAGATCACATATTGACACAACTTTAATTTCCATCACTTACACTCCAAAACGGAAACAGAGTCATAGACTCATATAAAAGTACAGCCAAGAAGCAGGACCTTCGGCCCATCTAGTCCATGGCGAAACCATATCAACTGCCGACTCCCATCGACCTGCACGGCGAATATTGCCCCACATGATGAACGTTCTTCCGGCCACAGAGTTGACAACTTTCAAATGAAACAATTCTATGTCTCAATACGCTTACAACGTGCGCCATCACCCTCAAGTGCCGTTCAGTAGGCGCAGTATGTTAAGATCTTTATGTGATGGAAAGGCAATTGTTTTAGCTGTTAAATTGGAGGTCATTTTCCTGGAAGGGGAATGCTCACGCCTCCCTGTTTTTAGATTGGTCTGGTGCCACGACACCGGTCAGTGTGGATGGGAACCGGCTGAGGAAACGATGACAAAAGCTATGTAACATCGCATCTACAGTGATATTGGGGTGGTCTGTGATCATGTGACTATTGAAACGGATGGACAGAGTAATACCTGAATCTCCCAGCACCCTTTGCGCCACTCCTCGCAGCTGTATTATATTCACCCGTGTTGTCTCAATATTTCCTGTTTTTGTTGTTGTTGCAAACCCAGAAATCATTACAATTGTTATTGTCTGACGGCGTGACGGCTAAAAGCAGATGTGTGTCCATAGGTAAGGCCAGATGCCGTGTTTTCCCTACTGGATTTAAGACACTTGTCATTTATAGCAAACGCACTGATGATCGTTAAAACAAAGCGGCCTGAAGTGACAATAACTTGTATTCGCGCTGTCGCTGTGTGTCAGTGCGTGAGTGTAAAGTTCCATGCCTTCATTATATTTTCAATAAATCATGTCAAACCAGTTTCTGTTCTCTCCATTCCCACGTTATTTTATTCCAGAATCTGTCCTATATAAACATTATATTTGGGTACTTCCCTTGCCTACATACCGTGCATGATACATTGTATTTGTTGTCCAATGAAAAAATGATAACCAGGATTTAGTGCTTTATGTCGGAATCTGAACGATAACAAAACCCTGATACTTCACAACAGCATGTCAGCTCTTCCGGTGAACGATCTAGTTGACTTTAGACACGCTGATCTTTCCATCACATTTCAACAAATGAGAACTCGTGTTCTATTTCTGTCTCTTGGCTCTGAAAGGCCAAGCCTGCGATCCCGTCGGGAGAGGTAGAAACAGGTAATTCCGGCCAAAAGGGCTCTGGTGAAGCTGTCCAGGCCAATCCACTGTACAGTGCAAACAATGGATTATGGGAGCTTTGACGAACTCCAATCATACCATCGATCTCAGAGGACGGTGAAGACGGGAGGACATCAACGCCCAATGCTGCCGTTAGGAGCACAGGGCTCAAGTATGTAAGTAAACTCAGCTTCATCACAACAACAGCGTTAATGAAGCTTTCCCCTCTGGCGTTCTTTCCGAAGTTCCAAGTTTAAAACTGTGAATCTACCTATTTTCCAAACAAGTTTCTGCTGAAAGGAACAGGACCCCTGTGCTACCATTATCAATATTTTCGACGTTAATTTTCGAAAACCGGCCATTTACGGAAACACAGGAATTGGAACTATTCCGTACAGTGCAGTGCAATTCTGAAATAAAGCCATTTAGTTTTGGCAAAAAATAGTTTTCTTGTGGTTAATTTAACGACGATTTTGTTCACGCCTCGCGGAACGCGTGGACTTGAAATTCTTCAACCTTACGAGTCGAACGGCAAAAGTAGATGTCATGTTAGTTGTATTTGTTGCTGTTGTGTGACAGGCTAATTACGACAACGATGACGTTAATATACTCAGACTTGCGTCAGACACTCGTACCAACGTTTGTAATTGGAGACTGTTGGGTTTTGCTGACACTGGGTTTCCCTTTCGATCGCTCGATCACAGTTTGTTGAGAACGGCTGCGGGAACGACACTGCACGAACAGAACAGCCACAGTTGTTATAGTGATTTTATTGTTCGAGCTATCAGACAATTTAATCTGTCCTAGTTAGTGCCATCTATAATCTTGCATATTCCCGAGAACTCTTTGCATTTATATTGAAAATGACGAATATGTGGAGTAACAATACGGACCGATATAGACAAACTTTAGAGAGAGCTGAAGAATGGAATGGTGTGTATGTTTGCATTCCGTCGGCCGCTCTGCAGATAACACGCGACTCCAATTGCACTTTGACAGATGACGGAAACTGAAGCTGACAAACATTAGTGAGTTTAGCAGGTGTGCCATTTCATCGTTGTTTCGTAGATTCTTGTGATTATCATGATCATCATCATCAGCGATCTCTTGTAGCCGGGTGTGATTCTTCTCCTGCTGGTTGATCTGGTCACTTGTGGGTCTTGAGATGACTGAAGCGGCCGATCCGTGCTCCACAAGCCCTGTTGCAGTGTTGCCAGGTGTAGGCCATTGAGGTGCCGGTGAACGTGGCTGGTTGGGGCCTTTGCCCGTCTCTCCTTATGTTGAAGCCGCTCAGTCTCAGCGGCACGGTGGAGGTGTTCTTGTGCAGTCTCCGCATAGACAGTCCTTCTCCATCGCTTCCAACCCTGTGATAATTTCTCCCATCCATCAAGATTGTTGCGGAGCTTCCTCAGCTGGGTCTTGATAACCTCATTGAACCTCCTGTGTTGTAACTCGAGCTATGGCTGAAAAGATTATGTGCAGAATGGGGTTGTTACCCACGACTGTACAACTCGTGATTCGAGTTTTGAGGATGTGTCAGAAACTTTCTTACATTCATTGTTCGAAAATTGTTCGATTCTTGGAGTAAGTCTGACCATGAAGATTTGTCTCTGTCTCGGAAGCAGAGGATAGCAGAGCAGAGTAGAGACCCTGAGATTATCAAGTTAAAAGAACAAACTCTTCCGGATAGTGAAATTGATAGGATGCCAGTAAGAGATTATTTTGAGAAAGGAGTACTGATGAGGAAGTGCAGACCGCCTACAGTTCCTGCAAGTGATGAATGGAATATTGTTCACCAAGTAGTTGGTACTAATGCTTACCGAAATGAGATTTTAACTTTTTCACTTTTGTGGGCCTAAAGGGGTAAGGAAAACTGTGGACAAGATTTTAAAACATTCTGACCAGCCTGGTTTGAGAAAAGATCTGAGGATGTTTTGCAGAACGTGTCATACTTGCCAGATTGTTGGTGAACCTAATTAATTTACTCCAACAGCCACACTGCAGCCTATTCCCGCATTTGCGGAACCGTTTTCCAAAACTGTTATAGTTTGTGTAGGACCATTACCGAAAACAAAAACTGGCTGTTAGTACTTGCTGACTATCATGTGCACTGCGTCTAGGTTTCCAGAGGCAGTACCACTTAGGAATATAACAACTACAACTGTAACAAAAAATTCTTTACTTATTTTGGGTTGCCTAAGGAAATACAACCTGATCAAGGCAGTAATTTTATGTCCGAATTGTTCCAACAGTTAACTTAAAAATTGGGAGCTAAGCAGATTACTTCGTCTACATCCCATCCAGAATCGCAAGGTGCCTTGGGGAGGTTTAATTCTACCCTCACGACTATGATTAGGACGTATTTTGTGGAAAATGAAAATGATTGGGATGATGGTATATAGTTTCTTCTATTTGCAGTAAGGGAGTAGGTACAGGCTCATTAGAATTCAGTCCATTTGAACTTGTATTTGGGCATAGAGTTAGAGGCCCTTTGGCCTTAATAAAGGAACAATGGATAAATAAAGCGGTACACACCAATTTGCTGGTCTATGTTTTAAAATATAAAGACAGAATACACAAAGCTTGTAGCTTAGCTAGGGAATATCTAGAATCGACTCAGGAGAAAATGAAAACCCTTTACGATAAAGAAGCTAGGATGAGGACGTTTAAGTCTGGAGATAAGGTGCTGGTTCTTTTCCCGGTGCAAACGTATCCCTTACAAGCTAACTTTCATGGTCCTTATTAAATTGTGTCTAAAGTCAATGATATGGATTACGTGATAAAAACTCCAGATCGTAGAAGGCCAACACAACACTGCCGTATAAATATGATAAAACGATATACTGAGAAAGAGCATGCTACTATGACTGTTGTGTTCAATAATAATAAGTCTGATCTCACTAGGAGCAGAATGGATGATTCACCTGAAACGCATTGTAAACCCAACATTGTTTGCTGAAATCTTCAGCCCTGCTGCCGTATCTCTCAAGCTCCACCGCATACCACCGAATGCCGCTGCATTCATCTCACCTTCCATGTGTCCCGCATGAAGCGGATCATGAAGCGTATATGTCCTGTCCTCCTCCCTCACGGCTCATCGATGGGTCAGAGGTGCTCATGGAAGTTCGTCGCCGAGAGTGTGGAGTCCAGTACCTTCTGGACTGGGAGCACTCCGGACCTGAGGAGAGGAACTGGGTCCCCGCCTGTTACATCCTGGAGGCCTCTCCCATCAGGGACTGCACCCAGCTCTACCCTCCAGTTGAACTCTGTCTTTTTGTGTGTTTCCTCCAGCTGTCAGTCTGTGGTTTTGTATTGCCATGTGTCCTGTCCCCGCTCCTGCTCTACTCCGGCCCCTGTTTCTCATTATTACCTGTATTGCTGCCACCTGTGTCTCATTGTGCTCCACCTATCACCTGCCGCTCTGTTTATTGCTCAGTGTATTTCAGTCCGGTGCTTTCACCGGTTTGTTGCCAGATTGTGCCAGGGAATTTTCCTGAGCGTTTCCAGCATTCGTATCTGTACCTATCCGTCTGAATATAGACTCTGCCTGTTTCCCGATTCTGGTGTTTGGATTTCTCTGGATGTTTTGATCTCTACCTGAACGTTGACGCTGACTTTGTTTGTACCTCGGGATTTGTGACTCAGTATATATCACTGTGTGCACTGTACTGGGTCTGCGATTGGATCCCTGCTCCAGAGCCTTGACAGAAATAGCAAATATGAATTGCTCTGCTCGCTCACCAGGAACAATGACCGCAATGAACACGTACAATATTTTCCCCACATTCAAGTACCTAAACAACACTGCAGATATTTTCTCTATCCAGTGGTTTGTCCTCCTGTGCTGCAGACGATCGCTCGGAATGAGATGTTGAGATTACACATGCCTGAGGTTTTTAATATCATTTAGCGACTCTACGGAGACAGATTTCAGCAAATATAAAAGTAAAGATGTTCAAATTATTTACAAACCCATTACGTCAAGCGGGTGCAATCCTCGCTGTGACAGATTCAGAATAAACTGATGTATTTATATTTAGACCATTTGTAGGAGTTAGTTTATCCCAACAATGGTGACTGAACCTTCCGAGTTGTCTTATCAGCTAAAGGTGTTTCCACTGTACATTTGCACCATTTGTCAGACACTGAATATGTACATGTCATGATAGCTTGTGAAACTGTATTGAATCACCGACTCTTACCAATCTCCCCAAGACCATAAACTCTTGATGAAGATTATGTTTAGGGGATTCTACCGAGGGTGTCTCCAAAATGATGTCTGTCTGTGGTGATGAATAAACACTTTCCTATCCATGAAACGCTTAACGACTTCAGCGACTCAGTCAAACTCAGAACACTTTGGGGCTCGTCCAGGACCCGCCCGTAACACTGACGTTTCGCCATTAAACTCACCAGTCTAGTGTGGGGGAGCATGTTTAAATAATATCAGCCCGTATGTGTCAAACCCACAGTAGGCAAAGAGTGGTTGTAGACGGGTCATATTCTCCATGGAGGACGGTCACCAGTGCCGTGCCTCAGGAATCTGTGATAAGACCATAACACCAAACGATTTAGGGCAGAAGTAGGCCATTCTGCCCAATAACCAAGAACAGAGGTCAAAATTCAAATTTCATTTGTTATTATTTTATGTACAAATGAAACAGCCTTGAGACACGTCACCTGTCCGGATCAGCAGACACCCCCACATGCACAGAGCAAGAATAATTTCAAATAGTTCACAAATCGGCTGTCTCCATTTAACAAAAGCAAGAACAGAAGTCAAAGTTCATATTGCATTTATTATTGAAGTCTGTATAAACGGGACAACTTTGAGATTCGATACTCCTTGAAATCCAACGGCTCCCACATGTCAGTGTGAACCCCCGAATCCGCCAACACACCCAACTCTGTGCAAATCAGTGTGAGCCCACAAATCTGTGCTCACTGGTAAACGCGCATTCAATCCTTAAATCAGTTTTGCAC
>NW_026778995.1:325000-441000 GCF_030144855.1 Hypanus sabinus
GCCACTTTCAAGTCATTATGAACCTGTGTTCACAGATCCCTCTGGTCTACCAACTCCTCAGGACCCGTGTCTTCATGCACCCCAAATCAGTGCACATCCCGAATTCAAACCTTTGAATATGAAACAATGTTGGATGAGTTTCCCGCAGTAAATCTGACCTGCTGCAAGAATGACCTTTTTAAGACTCTTGAAAACCGAAAGGGAATCTGAAAGAATTACAACTTTGCAGCAAAAAAATTCCTCACCCACTGTAAGCGTGAAATGATGACAAGCGATTCTGTTGCACCTGATAAATAGCTGGTAGGTCATTTTTTATTGTTACCAATAATTCACGCAGAACACAGCAACATCAACAATCCCAGTTAAATTATATTTTGATCTTCTGGAAAATGGTTAAACTTTCTCAATAATTTCCTTAATATACACTGAACCAACAAATTCTCAGGCAGAACAGAATTGTTAGACTTCATTAAATTGAGTATCTTATAATCAAATAAAGGCATTGACAGAAACAAGGTGGGGTTACCGAGAACACAACTGTGGGACGATTTGCATAACCCAACAAACACATATTTCCAATGTGATAAGAACCCAGGCAACGAAAACTAAAAACACTCTTCTTGTGAAGTTCCCAACAGTCCTCCAGCACACCTTTAACAGCATGCTCATGTTTCCCCCTTAAATTAATCCAATATGTTAAGATTAAATTCAAACTCCATAATTTCAATCAGTAAAGCCGAAACAGGGGACGACCTGACTGCACCACAACACAATCTCAAAGCCTGTGCTTGTATCACACACAAACATAATAAAGTTGAAGATGAAGCTGATCTATAAACCACAACCATAATCAAGAATAGATCCAATTAAACAAATGAGATTGGTCAACAAATACTTTCATGTAACACCATAGACTACCCACAGAGATAACTGAGAATATTTAATGTTTCTTTACATTTATCAATTATTTTCTGATCCGGTGCTTCCATGTCAGCTTATTATCCGTCCACATGCCTGGAAATCTTACCACTGACAACTTTTAAGGAGTTTGACCATATCAGTTCCTATCATTTCCAATCAAGTGCAGGTTCATTAATCCTGTCTGAAAAACAAACAACTTGTCCCACACATACCTGACACAAAATGTTCAATTAAAACAACTCAAAGTTAGATAATAGCCCCTCCATCCTCATTTCCACAATTTCATAAAAATTCCATAAATACCATTTCCCTTTTGAATAGTAAAAATGCTGCTGTTTCAACATCTATATTTAACTGGCTTTACTAATACCATTTTCCAAATATAAAAATGAATTCAATGTCATACTTGCCCACCCATACCTTTACAAGATGTACAAATAGAAACAATTAGATAAAAATTGTACAATAGCCCTCTCAATTGCATTTCCAAACATTAATCAAAAGTCCATCCTTCAATAAATATTATTTGCCTTTTCAATATCAAAAATATTGCTATTACAGCATGTTTATTTAACTGTACTTTCCTAATATGATCTTCCAAACCCAAACTGATTCCAATGTTATTTAAGGCAGAGATTGCTAGGTATCTGAGTAGCCAGGGTATCAAAGGTTATGGTGAGAAGGCGGGGGAGTGGGACGAAATGGGAGAATGGATCAGCTCATGATGAATTGGCAGAACAGAGTCGATGGGCTGAATGACCGACTTCTGCTCCTTTGTCTTATGGTCTTATTCTACCGTTCCAAATTCCCCTCTGATAAAACATGAAGTTACCTCTTTTATCGAAAATATAATTCAAACACTCGATTACCATACATTCCACAAGTTTACATAAATGAGACTTTAATGATATTGGCCTACAAGAAGGAGGATCAGACGGGGAGATCCAGGTTTTAGAATGGGAACTACTACAACCATTTTCCATGAGAAAAGTAGATGGCCAAACCTCCAAATGTGATTCAGAAAGTTAAAATCAAGATTTTCTACAAGTTCATGATGCAGTCTATTCCCATTCACAACACTATACTCTGCCCCTTTTCCTTATAAAACTGACATCACCCCTCTACCAACTAACCTGTCAAGCCAAACGACAATATAATCCTGCACAGCAATAAAACTTAAAATGTGCAGGTTTCCTGAACAGATATAACATCGGAAGAATCTGACAAATCAGAAATAAACTGCTGAAAGTGTTGGCCATGTAAAATCAGGCTTCTTGCATTTCACTTCAATATTTCAATCCCATTACATATCCTCACAAGTAGACTGGGATGCAGAAACCCCCACAAATCAGAGCTTCATTTACAGCTTCCCACAAAACACCAGTTACACCAAGATACCTTTCTGCAGCTTTCACAATAATTTTAATTTCCTCAGTAGGATGGGATGCCTGATCAGTACAATTAACCACATTGGTTATAAACATCACAAACTACATTTTATCCAGCAGTGACGTATCTTTGGTGAGAGAACTGTGATGCCGGCATATATCCACTGACGTCACAGTCTGTTCTGTGAGTGGGATCACTTTATCCAGTTTACCTGCTCTGCTTGCTGTACTTGTCCTTGAACAGGCCCTTCTGCTCACTGTGTTGTTCTGAACCAATTGTCACTTCATGCCTTACAAAACCAATCCCTTCTGACTACACAAGGAACACATCCCTCCATTCTCCTCACATCCACGTGGTACCTAATAGCCTCGTTTGCACCTGCCTCCACCACCACCCGAAATTCACTCCAGACACCCACCACTATGAGAATGAAAAGCAAAACTCAAAACGCAAATCTCCTTTAAACATTCGGAGTCAGGTTTTTAACATCATTGCCTTTTCAATTTGTTTTTCAACAGCAGCTATGCAGAGAAAAGAGACAAAATGCACTAAATTACAAAATACTTCAATAGTGAAAAAAGGTCCAATGAGGATGTGTTCCCCCTTTCTCCTGAAGTTCATGCCCTCTGGCATTGGACATTTCCTCCTTAGAGAAAAAATCCCGTCTCTCCACTCTGTCTGTGTCTCTCACATTCCTGTAAACGTCTGTCAGACCTCCCTCAGCCTCTGCCACTCCGGAGAAAATTCCCCGAGATTGTCCGGTCTCACTTTATCCAGGCAGCATCCTGTAAAGCCTCTTCGGCTCACCATTCAAAACCTCCACATTATTCTTGCATTCGAATGCAATTCTCCAGATGTGGTTAAACAAGAGATTTATACAGCTGCAACATAACTGCCTGACAATGGAACCACTGTCTGGGAGTTATGAACTTGCATTCCAAGATCCCCCTGTAGACACAGTCCAATCTCGCCCCATGAATATAACAGCAACGAGATAATGCTGAGGCTTTATAAGACATGAGTCAGGCCACACTTGGAGAAGTGTCAACAGTGTTGGGCCCCACATCTCAGACAGGATGTGTTGTCATTGGAGAGAGTCCAGAGGAGGTTCAGAAGGATTATTTTGGGAATGAAGGGGTTAAAATGTGAGGAGGACTTTGCAGCTTTGACCCTGTGCTCACTGGAACTCAGAAAAATGCGGGGAATCTCAATGAAATCTACCGAATGTTGAAAGGACTGGATAAGGTGGATGTGGAGAAGGTATTTCCTGTGGTGGGGCACAGCCACAAAGTTGAGGGGCCACCTTTTCAAACAGAGGTAAGCAGCTTATTTTTTTTATTAGCCAAGGTGTATTGGATCTGTGGAATTCTCTGCCACAGACTGCGGTGGAGGCCGAGTGTGTGGGTATATTCAAGGTGGAAGTTGATCGTTTCCTGATCGGTCAGGGCATCAAAGGATATGGCGGGAGGTCAGATATCTGGAATTGAGTGCGATCTGGGATCAGCCATGATGGAAAGGTGGCTGACTCAATGGGCTGAATGGCCTAATTCTGTTCCTATGCCTTATGGACTTATGAACAGAAGCCCCCTCAATCATGATGAATCTCCTCTGCACTCTTCCAGCACAAAACATCCTTTGTACAGAATGCTAAGCGGAACTGAATGCAACGTTTCAAGAACGTTATCATGTCAGGCAGCATCTGTTGAGGGGATTAGAGTCGATGGTTGGGACAGAACCCGTCACTTACGGCACTAACACAGGCCTTTCGGCCCAACCTTTTCATGCTGTCCTCCTGTCCATTTAAACTAATCCCTCTGCCTGTCTTTGACACAGAACACAGAAATCTACAGCACATTACAGGCTCTTCAGCCCACAATGTTGTACCGACCATGTAACCTACTCTAGAGACTGCCTCGGATTTCCCGATCATATAGCCCTCTGTGTTTCTAACCTCCATGACGCTATCTAAGAGTCTATTAAAATATCCTGTTGTATCCACCTCCACCATCGCTGCCGGCAGTGCATTCCACGCACCCAGCACTCTGTGTGTAAGAAACTTACCCCTGACATTCCCTCAGTACCGACTTCTAAGCAGCTAAAACTACGTCCCCACGTGTTAGGCACTTCAAGCCTTGGAAAATGCCTCTGGCTATCCACATGGTCAAAGCCTCTCACCATCTTATACACCTCTATCAGGTCACCTCTCATCCTCCGTCGCTCCAAGAAGGAAAGGCCAAGTTCACTCAATCTATTCTCATAAGGCCTGCTCTCCAATCCAAGAGCAACATCCTTGTAAATCTACTCTACACTCTCTGTAGTATCCACATCCTTCCTGTAGTGAGGACACCAGAACTGAACACAGGACTCCCAAGTGGGGTCCAACTAAGCCCACAGCCTTGCCGCGTTGGGGTACAATTACTTTTGTACAGGTTAGGAGAAATATAGCTTCAACATCACCTCACAGCTCTTGAACTCAATCCCACGGTTGATGAAGCCCATCACACCAGACACCTTCCTAACAACACTGCCAACCTCCACAGCAGCTTTGAGTGTCGAATGGACATGGACCCCAAGATCTCTCTGACCGTCCACAATGCCAATAGTCTTACCATTAATATTATATTCTGTGTTCAAATTTGACCTGCAGAAATGAACCTCTTCATCTGTGTTGAACTCCATCTGCGCTTCCCAGTTCTGCATCCGAGGCAAGGAAATAGATTGCTGAGCCTCTGGCGAAGATCATTATGTCCCCATTGTCCACGGGAATTGTACCGGAGTATTGGAGGGAGGCGAATGTTGTCCCCTTGTTCAAAAAGGGTAGTAGGGATAGTCCAGATAATTATAGACCATTGAGCCTTACATCTGTGGTGGGAAAGCTGTTGGAAAAGATTCAGAAAGATAGGATTTATTGGCATTTAAAGAATCATGGTCTGATCAGTGACAGTCAGCACGGCTTTCTGAAGGACAGATCATGTCTAAAAAGCCTGATGGAGTTCTTTTAAGAGGTGACCAGACATATAGATGAGGGTAGTGCAGTGGATGTGATCTACATGGATTTTAGTAATGCATTTGATTAAGTTACACGCGGTGGGCTTATTCATAAAGTCAGAAGGCTTGGGAACCAGGGATGTTTGACCAGGTGGATTCAGAATTGGCTTGCCTGCAGAAAGCAGAGAGTTCTGGTGGAGGGAGTACATTTGGATTGGAGGGTTGTGACTAGTGGTATCCCACAAGAGTCAGTTCTGGGACCCCTACTTTTTGTGATTTTTATTAACGACCTGGACGTGGGGGTAGGAGAATGGGTTGGCAAGTTTGCATAAGACACAAAGATTGGTGGTGTTGTGGATAATGAAGAGGATTGTCTAAGATTGCAGAGAGACATTGAAAGGATGCAGGAGTGGGCTGAGAATTGGCAGATGGAGTTCAACCCAAAGAAGTGTGAGGTGGTACACTTTGGAAGGACAAACTCCAAGGCAGAGTACAAAGTAAATGGCAGGATACTTCGCAGTGCAGCGGAGCAGAGGGATCTGGGGCTACATGTACACAGATCCCTGAAAGTTGCCTCACAGGTAGACAAAGTAGTTACGAAAGCTTATGCGGTGTCAGCTTTCATAACTTGAGGGACAGAGTTTAAGAGTCGCGATGTAATGATGTAGCTCTATAAAACTCTGGTTGGGCCACAGGGAGTACTCTGTCCAGTTCCGGTCATCTCACTATAAGAAGAATGTGGAAGCACTGGAAAGGGTACAGAGCAGATTTACCAGAATGCTGCTTGGTTTAGAGAGTATGGATTATGATCAGAGATCAAGGGAGCTAAGGCTTTACTCTCTGGAGAGAAGGAGGATGAGAGGAGAAATGATAGAGGTATAGTTGATATTAAGGGGAATAGATAGAGTGGACAGGCAGCGCCTCTTCCCCAGGGCACCACTGCTCAATACAAGAGGACATGGCTTTAAGGTAAGGGGAGGGAAGTTCAAGGGGGATATTAGAGGAAGATTTTATACTCAGAGAGTGGTTGGTGCGTGGAATGCACTGCCCGAGTAAGTGGTGGAGGCAGATACACTAGTGAAGACTACTAGACAGATGTATGGAGGAATTTAAGCTAAGGGAGGCAGAGTTTAAGGGTCAGCACAACATTGTGGGCCGAAGGGCCTGTACTGTGCTGTATAGTTCTGTGTTCTATCTATTTCTCGCTGGAATCTCTCTTTTAGTTTAATTGTTTATTGAAGGCACGACACAGTACAGAAAACTTAATGCATTACATTTTCCTCCATTTTGCTTTGATACCTTACCCGGAAACACCACCACAACGTCATCAGTGGGGCCTTCTGGGAGTTGTAGTCATTGGTCCTCGCTCGCTCCCTGTCAAAGCATGTTTCGTCAGCCACCACAGACGTCCCCGAAACAGACCCACCGAGGCGCGAAGGGGAATCACAACCGTCCTTGTGGGCGCCGAGGCCGGCGACACCGACAGAAGCGACTCGCTGATCTCCGCCATGGCGATGGAGCGGAAGAGGAGGGGCTGGTCATGGGCCGATTTCCTCCAGCCTATCGTAGCTCAGACGTAACACTGACCCCTGCTGTCATTGGCTGCAGTGCCTGTCGCTCAAATGGGAACTCGGAAGGTGATTAGTTTATGTGAACGTCAGTCAGCCTTCCAGTCTTTATGAGTTTGGATTTGGATTTATAACGGGACAGGAAGCAAATTGGGAGAAATGTGAGTTTTTATGTGATGGTGCATCAGTCTCCGAGTTACATTATTAACAATAAAAGGGCAAAGGCCGTGGTGAGGAAGTAGGTGATTTATTGGAGGTTATATGAAGGGATATCAAACTTGGAATTGTTTGGGATATGATTTAGAAAATGGGATTTGTGGGGATCATAATATTCCAGTGTTGATTATTGAGGGCAAAATGATTGTTACTGAAACAGGGAAGGTTGTGTTACTGGCTGGGTCATTTGATGAGATTAATTTAAGTGAAGAAGTTAAACAATATAGGGATATGTTTTTCAGTGAATACCCTGATGTGCTGGAAGTCAGCTACAGCAATGATAGTATCACTGATGGAGAGATTTCTTTGTATGAATTTAAGAAGTCTATTAATAATGCAGGTCAGGTGTCTCCAGGAAAGAGTGATATTTGAAATTGTAATTGTATATAATTCGCATTTGTAAAATATTAAATATTTGAATTGTGCATCTACTTTCCTCATGGAAAATGGAAATAGTAGTGCCTGAAAACCTGGCAGATCCCCACTTGATCCTTCTAGTTAAGGGCCTATATCGTGAAAGTCTCATTTATGTAAACTTATGGAATGTATAGTAATCAAGCGCTTGAGTTATATTTTGGAAAGAGTGGTGATAAAGTGTTTTATTAGAGTGGATTTTGGAAGTGTGAAATGACATTAGATTCAGTTTTAAGTTTGGAAGATGATATTCGGAAAGCACAATTAAATAAAGATGTTGTAATAGCAATATTTCTTGAGACTGAAAAGGGAAATGATATGGAAGAAAGGACTTTTGATTAAATTAGGAGTAAGGGGGACATTGTATAATTTTTCTGAGTTTTTTTTTTGTATGGACTGTCCAAGTAAAGGTCGGCATGTCTGTGTCTATGAGATAGAGAATGAGATCCCACAAGGCAGTATTTGTAGCCCTTCATTATTTAATATTATGATTAATGATATTTTCTCTGAGATGGGAAAACCACAATATACAGATGACTTAGCTTTATGGATTTGAGGTATTAACTGCAATTTACAATTAATGGATCAAACAGTGGGCAGATTGATGAGGATTGTAAGCTTTCAGTCGTTAAAACACATTACGTGGTTTACAAACAGCATTAATAGACTTGCAGTTGATTTTAATTTATAGGATTAATGTCTTGAGGAAGTGTCAGTGGTAAGATTTCTCATTATGTGGATGGATAATAAGCTGACGGGGAAGCAACTATCAGTAAAATAATTGATAAATGTAAAGGAGCTTTAAATCTCCTCAGACATCTATGTGGGTATTCTTGGGTGCAACATGAAAATCTTTGACCAATTATATTTGTTTAATTTGATCTGTTCTTGATTATGTCTGTGTGGCTTGTGGATCACCTTCATCTTCAAATTAAAAGTGTTTGTATGTGATACAATTACAGACTTTTAGATTGTGTTCTGGTGCGGTAATGTTGTCTCCTGTTTTGGCTTTACTGATTGCAATGGGACAATTGCCCTCAAAGATTCAAGTTGATGTCAACATACTGGATTAATTTGCGGGTCAAGGAAATGATCATCCTGTTAAAGGTGCACTGGAGGACGGTTGGGGACATCACTAGAAGAGTGTTTTTTGTTTTGGGTGGCTGGGTTCTTACCACGCTGCGAATATGGGTGTGTTTGATGATACAGTATGTCCCACTGTAGCTTTCTCTGTAACCCCACATTGTTTTTTCCAATGACTTCAGGTGATTTTAGTTTTTACACGATCGGATTCAGTTCTGCCTGAGAGTCTGTTGGTCATCAGTATATTAATGAAAGTTATTATCATACAGTAACCATTTTTACAGATGAATCAAAAGATAATTTAATTGGGGATGTTGGTGTGGCTGTTTTTGTGTGCCTGAATTGCAGGTAATGATAAAGAAATGACTTATAGCCATTTATCAGCACAGAAGGCAGAATTCTTTGCCAACAGTTTAGGCTTACAGTGGATGGAAGAAATTGGTCCTTATAATTTGCTCAGAATACATTTCGGTTTTGATGAGTCTTAAACAGGTCATTCTGGCAGTAGGTCAGATTGACTGTTGGAAACTTGTCAAACGGTATTTCATATATAAAGTTTGATTTATATGTCTGCACATTATGGGGCCCTGCACATCACGCTGTTGAGGTAAATGATGATTTTGATTGTTTAGCTCCAAAAGCTGTTAAATGTTAAGCTGTGGATATAGACCCACTTAGCAAATTAGAAGCTAAAAGGTTGGTAGTGTTAAGAATTAGGGGCTTATGGCAAGACGTAGGATAATGGACGTAAAGACAGACACCTTTCCAGAATACATAAACCTGTTGGGTTTATAGAAGAAGGGCTTAAAACAAGTGAAGGAATGATATTCACATGACAGAAATATCCACACTATGCTTAATTACGCCTTGTAACTAATTGGA
The DNA here is from genome assembly GCF_030144855.1 of Hypanus sabinus. Taxonomy (NCBI): domain Eukaryota; kingdom Metazoa; phylum Chordata; class Chondrichthyes; order Myliobatiformes; family Dasyatidae; genus Hypanus; species Hypanus sabinus. The sequence goes on from NW_026778995.1 coordinate 334,462, forward strand.
AAACTTCATTCTGTGTCGTGTACATTTTGTCATTATGAAACCGTCGAAACACATACTACTTCAATGTGAAGCGTACAAGGCTGAAGAAAAATCAAATGCAGTCTTAAGTACAATCTTTGCGAGGGTAGATAGTTTTCAAATAACAGCCATTAAATTATGGGACTGACTATAAATCAATTCACAGTTTGAGCTGGAAAAGGCACGTAATAATTGTGTTAAACGTAAGGAAATGACATAAAGGGTAGCAAAGGTGAGTGGGCTGTTGGATTACTGGGATGCTCTTTTTATTTATTTATTAAATTTTTAGAAAATTACAAAGAATAAATGTAATGAAAAATTAGTAAGAAAAAGAAAAATAATATTAATCCTCCTCCCCCTCCCCACCTTAACCCTTATCTAAAGAAAGAAATAAGGAAGAAAAAGATTGCCTCGATATTGGAGGATACCCACATGCTCCATGGAGTTCAAAATAATATTTATATGTATTCTTACTTTCCCCAATTACATTATAATTTTATCTTCAAAGGACCTCTATATTTAATCCCATCTTTTGTAGGTATGGGAGCCAAATTTTGAAAAATATATGATATTCATTTCTCAGATTATATGTAATTTTTTCAAGTGGAATACAACAATATATTTCATTATTCCAATGATCCATAGTTAAATATAACTCAGATTTCCAAGTAATTGCGATAACTTTTTTAGCTACTTCCAATGCAATATTTTTAAATTTTTTCTGATACTTATTCAATTTAATTTTCGGTATTGTCCTTTCAATATCTCCTAATAAAAATAATATTGGACTATTTGGGAGTTGAACTCCAGTACTTTGTTCCAATAAAAGTCAGATATATCGAAAATGGTTGAATTTTAAAACAAGACCAAGTAGAATGTAAAAAAGTACCAATTTCTTGATTACATCGAAAGCATTGGTCAGACATATTTGAATTTAATCTCTTTATTTTCTGTGGTGTTATATATAATTGATGTAAAAATTATATTGTATTAATCTAATTTGAACATTTATTGTATTTATCATACTATCAGAACATAATCTTGACCAACTTTTTCCAACAATTTTAAAATTCAAATCAGTTTCCCATTTTTGTCTTGATTTATGAATTCCAGATTCAGTCTGTTTTTGAATCAAATTGTACATACAAGATGTATTTTTTTAAATTTTTCCTTTTTGAATTAATATTTCTATTTCACTAAGTTTTGGCATCAACATTGTTTGACCCAGCTTTTTTCGTAAATTGTCCTTTAATTGAAAATAAGAGAAAAGAGTGTTGTTTGATATTTTATATTTATTTTTTCATTGATCAAACGACATCAATATACCTCCTTCAAAACAATTACGTACATATTTAATCCCCTTTTGGAACCAATTATGTAAAAGTTTATTATCCATTGTAAAAGGAATAAGCCTATTTTGAATTAAAGTTTGCTAATAAAGATTTCTTTATCTTATCGTCCATATTTACCTTATTCCATAAATCAATCAAGAGTCTTAATATAGGAGATTCTTTTTTTTCCCGTATCAATTTGGATTCCCATTTGTATGTAAAATCTTCTGGTATGTTTTCTCCTATCTTATCTAATTTTATTCTAATCCATGCCGGGTTTTTTTTTCATCAAAAAAAGATGCAATAAATCTAAGTTGATTTCCTTTATCATAATTCTTAAAATTTGGAAGTTGTAACCCTCCTAAATCAAATTTACATCTCAATTTTTCCAATGATATTCTTGACATCTTTCCTTTCCAAAGAAATTTCCTTACATATTTATTTAGTTCTTGAAAAAACTTCTGCGGTAATTGTATTGGTAAAGTTTGGAATAAATATTGCAATCTATGGAATATATTCATTTTTACAGCATTAACTCTACCTATTAATGTTATTGGTAACATCATCCATTTATCAAGATCCTCTTTTATTTTTTTTAATAATGGCAAATAATTTTGTTTATATAAATTTTTACATCATTGTCAACTCTGATACCTAAATATTTTATCCCATTTATTGACCATCGAAATTGAGTTACTAATCGACATTGATTATAATTTCGTTTGGTAAGGGGTAAAATTTCACTTTTATCCCAATTTAATTTATACCCTGATACTTTCCCGTATTCTTCCAATTTAAAAGATAATCTTTGCAAAGATTGTAATGTGTTTGTTAAATAAATCAAAACATCATCAGCAAATAAATTAATCTTATATTCTTCTTGATTAACTCTAAAACCACCAAAATCTGAATCTGTTCTAATTAATTCAGCTAATGGTTCTTTTGCCAATACAAATAAAGCAGGTGATAACGGGCAGCCTTGTCCAGTTGACCTCGTTAAGCAAAATGGTGTTGAAATCTGAGCATTTGTAACTACTTTAGCTTGAGGATTAGTATTTAAGGTTTTAATCCATTGTATAAAAGATCTTCCTAGCTCATATTTTTCCAATACCTTAAACAAAAAATCCCATTCCAATCTATCAAATGCTTTTTCTGCATCCAAAGCAAATGCCACATTCATTTCCTCTCTTTTTTGTGCCAGATGAATTATACTAAGTAACCAGGTTAGATTATCCATTGATTGTCTGTTTTTAATAAAATCTGTTTGATCCATATGTATTAATTTTGGTAAATATTTAGATATTCTATTAGATAAAATTATTGCTATTATCTTATAATCTGTATTCAACAAAGAAATAGGCCTATATGATGTTGGTTTTAGAGGATCTCTTTTTTTGGCAATTCCGTTATGATCGCTGTTAAAAAAGATTGTGGGAGTTTATGCATTCTTTCCACTTGGTATATTAATTCCATAAAGGGAGGAATTAATATATCTTTAAATTTTTTTATAAAATTCAGGAGGAAAACCATTTTCTTCTGGGGATTTATTACTCTGAAGTGATCCTAAAGCTTCTTCAACCTCTTTTAATGTAAAGGGCATATCTAATCCTTTCTGTTCTTCCAAATTAAATTTTGGAAGGGTTATTTGTGATAAAAAATTTATCTATCTCAGTAATCTTATTTTGTGATTCTGATTGATATAGTTCAGTATAAAAAAAATAAAGTTTCATTAATTTCTAAAGGTTTATCAGCAACCTTATTTACACTTGTTCTAATTGCATTTATTGTTTTAAAAGCCTGTTCTGTTTTCAACTGCCAAGCAAGAATTTTATGTGATCTTTCAACTAATTCATAATATTTCTGTTTAGTTCTCATAATTACTTTTTCTGTACGATATGTCTGGAGTGTATTATATTGTAGTTTTTTATTAACAAGTTGTCTTTATTTTTCTTCTGTCATATATCATTGAGATTCTTTTTCTAACTTTATGATATCTTTTCCCAATTTTCCTTCTTAATTTTAGATGTATAACTTACAATCTGACCCCTTAAAATATGCTTTCATCGCTTCCTATAATACAATTTTATCCTCAATTGAATGTAAATTTGTATCCAAAAAAAATTGAATCTGTTTTTTCATAAAATCACAAAATCTTGACGTTTTAATAAAATTGTATTAAATCTCCATCTAAGTTTTATGTCTATTTGAATAAAATGAATAATCTCTTTCTCTTGGATTAATTTTTCTCCATATATCAATCAGGTTTAAATCTTCCATTAATGATAAAGTTAGTTTTATTACTTTTAATTTTGTAACAACTTTAGTTGACTTATCCAAAACTGGATCTAAACAAAAATTAAAATCTCTGCTTATTAATATTTTATAATTTGCGTCAGCCAAGTTCAAAAAATCTTCTTGTATGAATTTTGCATCATTTTCATTTGGTGCATAAATGTTCATAAAAGTCCATAATTCTGAAAAAATTTGACAATGTATAATCACATATCTCTCCACAGAATCAATTATTACATTTTGTATTTTAATTGGTAAAGATTTATTAACCGAAATTGCAACTCCTCTCGATTTTGAATTAAATGAAGTTGCTATAACATTTCCAACCCAATCTCTATTTAATTTCTTATGCCTGTGAACTTACTGAACACATCCTTGCCAGAAAAAAAACTTATCCCAATCCACTCTTCCTGGATCCTTTTTCATTTCCACAAAATTGGCCGTTCTCCAATTTTACCAGAACATTAAGCTGCCAGTTCTGCCCCTCACTAATAGCAGTAATGACGTTATCCCACGTGTCAACCCAAGCCCTGAACTCATCTGTTTTACCGACAATACTCCGTGCATTGAAATAGATGTACCTGAGAATATGTATATCATCCGCTTTTTTTTCATTTCCGTTTATACATGCAGTCCTCTCATGTTCCTTATCCTCCTGCACCTCACTATCTGCTCTGACACTCTGGTTCCCCTCCCTCTGCAAATCTGGATTAAATTCCCCGGAGCAGCACTGGCAAATCTACCCGCAAGAATGTTATTCCTCCCCCCCCCGCCCAGTTTAGGGGCAAACCGTCCCGTCGGAACAGGCCCCACCTTCCCGGGAACAAAGCCCAATTGTCCAGAAACATGAAGCCCTCCCTCCTGCACCATCCCCTTAGCCACGTATTTAGCTGCACTCTCCGCACATTTATATTTACAGGGACTTTACTCCTGACGCCGGTCCCGGGACCCGACCCGTTTACAGACCCGGAGCGGAACCGGAGCAGATTCTCAGCCACTGGTTCACACCCCAGGTCCGGAAGAAAGGATAAAGTTTCCCCGTGAATTTATTCCCAGTGAAGGTGTGGAGATGGGACTTGGTCTCCGCGTTGTAAAATGAAACTGTCCCGGACTCGTAACTGAGATAAACTCCCACCCTCCCGGGGATGGGACCGGCAGGAAGACGAGACCCGGGGGAGGGGCGACCGGAGACGTCACAATCCCGATGTAACACGTCACCAACCCGCCCGATGACCCAGAATCCGGTCTCCGGACTCAGAATGAACCATCCCTTCCTCTCCACAGACTCTGCGGCGACTCCCAGACCCCAGACCCGATTCCCCGTCACCTCCACCTCCCAGTAATGTCTCCCCGATGTGAATCCCTCCGATCCCAGCACACAAGCCCAGTTTGTGAATCTCTTCCCGGTGTCAGGGAGATTCCTCCGGGTCCCGGTCCATCTCACACTCTTCCGATCCTCAGACACCTCGAGATACGGATTCGCCGTTTCCACATCCAGGGTGACAGAGACTGGGGGGAGAAGCAGAGAATTTCATCTGTGAGTGTGAAGGGGGCAGTGTGATGGTTTGAGACATTAAAGGAGGTGACAATGGGAACCAGTGGGGGAGAGATGAATGGCAGATTGAACCAGGAGGGAGAGGGTTTGAAAGCCTGTGGGTGAACTGTGTGTGTAGACGTAATGAGAAGCTGGAGGGGGCAAAGATGGCAGATGAGGATGACTTTGTCCCCTTTCCCACAACCCCATCCCCCGCAGCCCCTCATTAGGACAGGGGATGAATTTGCAGGAACCCTTAAGCAACACAGGTATTGAGGAATTATTTCAGTCTGAACCCTAGACTGTTTACTCGTTTCCATAGAAACTTACCGGCCTGCTGTTCACCCAACAATTTGTGTGTGTTACTCTGCTTTAAATATACTCAATTATTTGGACTCCAAAGCTGCCTGTGGCAGATTCACTATCCTGTGGATAAAGGAATTCCTCCTCATTTCTGTCCTAAATGGACATCCCTATAGTTGGAGGCTGTGCTTACAGTTCTCAACCCACCCACATCCTCCCAACATCAACTCTCTCCAGACAGGTGTCAGAGAGATCTGGCGAGACCCTTCATCAGGACCTGTGCAGCTTGGATTACCAGCATCTGTAGATTTTCTTGTGTTTGATTTTTAAAGCAGAAGTTATTTTATCATGAGCTGATCCATTTTCCCATTCTCTCATTTAGTCCCACTCTCCCACCCTCTCACCATGACCTGTCTACTCACATACCTATCAATCTCTGTCTTAAATACACCCAATGACTTGGCTTCCACTGCTGCAAGAAATTCACAGATTCACCACCCTCTGGCTAAAAAAATTTCTTTGCATCTCCGTTCTGAATGGGCGCCCTTCAATCCTTAAGTCATGCTCTCTCGTACTAGACTCCCCCACCATGGGAAACAACTTTGCCACATCCACTCTGTCCATGCCTTTTAACATTCGAAATGCTTCTGTGAGGTTCCCCCTCATTCTAAACTCCACGGAGTACAGTCCAAGAGCGGTCAAACATTCCTCACATGTTAACACTCTTATTCCAGGAATCATTCTCGTGAATCTTCTCTGAACCCTCTCCAATGTCAGAACATCCTTTCGTAAATAAGGAGCCCAAAACTGCACACAGTATTCCAAGTGAGGTCTTACCAGTTCCTTATAGTGCCTCAACATCACATCCCAGCTCTTATATTCTATTCCTCTAGAAATGAATGCCAATATTGCATTCACCTTCTTCACCACCGACTCAACCTGGAGGTTAACCTTAAGGGTATCCTGCACAAGCACTTCCAAGTACAATTGCATCTCAGAATTTTGAATTCTCTCTCCATTTCAATAATAGTCAGCCCGTTTATTTCTTCTACCAACGTGCATGACCATACACTTTTAAACATTGTATTTCATTTGCCACTTCTTTGACCATTCTCCCAATCTATCCAAGTCTCTCTGCAGACTCTCTGTTTCCTCAGCACTACCGTCCCCTCCACCTATCTTTGTATCATCAGCAAACTTAGCCACAAAGCCATCTATTTCATAATCCAAATTGTTGATATACAACGTAAAAAGAAGTGGCCCCAACACGGACCCCTGTGGAACACCACTGGTAACTGGCAGACAACCAGAATGGGATCCTTTATTCCCACTCTCTGTTTCCTGCCAATCAGCCAACGCTCTATCCACATATGTAAATTTCCCATAATTCCATGGGCTCTTATCTTGTTTAGCAACTTCATGTGTGGCACCTTGTCAAAAGCCTTCTGAAAATCCAAATACACAACATCCATTGCATCTCCCTTGTCTAGCCTACTTGTAATCTCCTCAAAAGATTTCAATGGGTTTGTCAGGCAGGATTTTCCTTTAAGGCAACCATGCTGAGTTTGGCCTATCTTGTCATATGCGTCCAGGTACTCCGTAACCTCATTCTTGACAATTGACTCCAGAAACTTTACAACCATTTCTCAATCTAACAGGTCTATAATTTACTTTTTGCTTCCTTGCCCCTTTCTTAAATACCAGAGTGGCATTTACAATCTTCCACTCCTCCGGAACCATGCCAGAATCTATTGACTTTTGAAAGATCATTGCTAATGCCTCCGCGATCTCCACAGCTACTTCCTTCAAAACACAAGTGTGCATTCCGTCTGGTCCTGGAGATTTATCTACCCTGAGACTATTCAGCTTCCTGAGTACTTTCTCTGTCGTAATTGTGACTGCGCACACTTCTCTTCCCTGACACCCTTGAGTGTCCGGTATACTGCTGATATCTTCCTCAGTGAGGACTGATGCAAATACTCGTTCAGTTCCTCAGCCATCTCCTTATCTCCCATTACAATTTCTCCAGCATCATTTTCTATCTGTCTAATATCCACTCTCACCCGTTTTTTATTCTTTATATACTTGACAAAGCTTTTAGTATCTTCTTTGATATAATTTGCAAGCTTCCTTTCATAGTTCATCTTTTCCCTCTTAATGGCCTTCTTAGTTTCCTTTTGTAAGCTTTTAAAATCTTCCCAATCCTCTGTCTTCCCACTAATTTTTGCTTCTTTGAATGCCCTCTCCTTTGCTTTTACTTTGGCTTTGACTTCTCTTGTCAGCCACTTTGGCTTTGACTTCTCTTTTTCCATTTGAAAAATTCTTCTTTTTTGGAATATATCTGTCTTGCACATTCCTCACTCCTCACATAAACTCCAGCCACTGCTGCTAGGCCGTCCTTCCCTCTAATGTCCCTTTCAAGTCAAATTTGGCCAGTTCCTCTCTCGTGCCACTGTAATTTCCTTTACTCTACTGCAATACCGACACATCGGATTTCGGCTTCTCTTTCTCAAATTTCACAGTGAACTCAATCATGTTACGATCACTGCCTCCTAACGGTTCCTTCACCTCAATCTCTCTAATCACCTCTGGGTCATTACACAATATCCAATCCAGTATCTCTGATCCCCTAGTGGGCTCAACAACAAGCTGTTCTGAAAAGCCATCTCGTAGACATTCTACAAATTCTCTCTCTTGAGATCCAGTGTCGACCTGATTTTCCCAATCCACTCGCATGTTAAAATCCCCACAATTATCATAACACTGCCCTTCTGGCAAGCCTTTTCTATTTTCTGTTGTAATTTGTAATCCACATCACTGCAGCTGTTAGGAGGCCTGTAGATAACTGCCATCAGGGTCCTTTTACCCCGGCGATTTCTTAGCTCAACACAGAAAGATTCTGCACTTCCGATCCTATGTCACCTCTTTCTAATGATTTAATATCATTTCATACCAATAAAGCCACGCCACCCCCTCTGCCTACCTGCCTATCCTTCCGATACACCGTGTATCCTTGGACGTTTAGCTCTCACAGCCATGCATCCTTTAGCCACGTCTCAGTGATGGCCACAAAATTATACCTGCCAATCTGTAGCTGTACGACAAGATCATCCACCTTATGCCTTATGCTGTGTGTATTTAAGTATAACACCTTAAGTCCAGTATTTGGTCAGTTTTGCTTTGATTGCACTGCAACTCATCCCAGTGGCTGCAAATTTGCCCCATCACCTGCCTGTCCTTCCTGACATCTTTACTGCTCACTATCTTAGATTTATAGATTCCCTCTCCTCCGCTCTATCATTCCGGTTTACCATCCCCCTGCCAAATTAGTTTAAACCCTCCCTAACAGCTCTATTAAACATTCCCGCGATGATATTGATCCCCTTCGGGTTCAGGGGTAACCCGTCCTTTTTGAATAAGTAGTACTTCCCCCAGAAGAGATCCCAATGATCCAAGAATCTGAAGCCCTGCCCCCTGCACCAGTCTCTCAGCCACACATTCATCAGCCTGATCCTACTATTCTTGCCCTCGCTAGCACGTGGCACAGGTAGCAGTCCTGAGGTTACTACCCTGGAGGTCCTGCTTCTCAGCTTCATTCCCAACTCCCGGAAATCTCTCTTCAGGACCTCCTCCCTTTTCCTCTCTATGTCATTGGTACCAACATGTACCAAGACAGCTGGCTGCTCACCCTCTCCCTTCAGAATATTCTGGACCCGATCCGAGACATCCCGTACCCTGGCACCTGGGAGGCAGCACACCATGTGGGTATCTCTGCCAGGCGCACAGAATCTCCTGTCTGTTCCACTGACTATGGAATCCCCTATGACTACCGCATTCCTCTTCTCCCTCCTTCCCTCCTGCACAACAGCGCCAGGCTCAGTGCCAGAGACCCGGTCACCGTAGCCGTCCCCTGTCAGGTCATCCCCCTCAACAGCGTCCAAAACGATATACTTGTTGCTGAGGGGGGCAGCCACAGGGGTGCTCTCCACTATCTGGGCATTTCCCTTCCCTCTCCTGACAGTCACCCAGTTTTCTGACCCCTGTAGCCTAGGGATAACTACCGCCCTGTAGCTCCTGTCTATCACCTCTTCATTTTCTCTAATAAGCAGTAGGTCATCAAGCTGCAGCTCCAGATCCCTAACACGGTCTCCGAGGAGCTGAATCTCGGTTCACCTGGTGCAGATGTGGCTATCAGGGAGGCTGGAGGTCTCCCAGGATTCCCACATCTGACACCCTGAACAAAGCACAGACCCTGCAGACATGCTACCTAATTCTACAGGAATGACACAAAGAAAGATGGGTCTACTCACCCACTTACTTCACCAAGCACACGGACTTTTTAAACGGTTAAGTAATGTGCCCTGCTGTTCCCCCGTCCGTCCAGGCCGATTTGCCAAGGGGAGAAAAAGAGTCGGTTCCTCGCTCTCAGCTCTTCCCGTTACCGCCTAAGCCCGTTGAGCCAAAGCCCTACACTCTGCTGCCACCCACTCCGCTGCCCGCTGTATAGGGTGGTCATCTTTTTAAACTCTCCGCGCTGTCCTGTGCAGTCTCGCCGTTCTTGTACACAAAGTTTTTTTTTTACACTGTCTTCCTTCAGAATTTAGCTCCCACGCCGCCCTTCTTGTCCCAATCTAAAAAAACACCTTCAGTCCTGTATTCATCAGCCTATTCCACACTGTCCACATGAAATTTAGCAAGGCCTTTGATGTCGATGATAGACCATACTTGGAGTATTGTCTGCTTTTCCGGTTCCCGAATATGGGGAGGATGTCATTACACTGGACAGGAGGCTTCAGGAGGATGTTACCAGGACTGGGGGCTTGGGTTAAAATCAGAGAGTGGGTAAGCTTGGGCTATTCAGCTGTAGTGTAGGATGTTCAGGTATGACCCCTTATCAAGGTAAATAATTCTAAGGAGCTTAAATAACGTTCTTTTTCCAAGAAATGGGAGTACAGAACCAGAGGCCTCAGATGGAAAGTGAGATGGGAAATCGGGTAACATTCTCAGAGAGAGGGAGGTTGTTGAACGGAATTTGCCCTCAGACGCTGTAGAAACAGGTAAAAAATAACATATTTTAAAATAAATACACAGATGGGGAATGGTTAGAGGGATGGGGGGGGGGCAAACACACAAATGGGCCATGCTCAAGAAGACATCTTAGTCTTGCAGATTGATGAAGTGGGCCGTGAGTTCAACATCCATCAAACCCTCCCAGATCATCCTCCTGAGGAATCTCACCCTGGAGTCTGTCTGTGAAGTGTTGATGTGACGTCACGTCAGAGGGCAGCTCAGTGACACAGAACAGACAGACTGGGTAAGGACGGCAGATTTCAATCCTAAATGGGAATTTGTGCCTATAACTGTGGCCGTGTGTCACACTCTAATAGTATATCTGTGTGTGTGTGTGTGTGTGTGTGTGTGTGTGTGTGTGTGTGTGTGTGTGTGTGTGTGTGTGTGTGTGTGTGTGTTGATTGTGGTAAATATCCGTGTGGTGTGTATACACATTGAAGGATAGTGTGCACATTGAAGAATTTGTATGTTACAGTGTGTCATCACATGTCTGGTGTGTGTTGACAATGTGTCACATGTGATTGAGCTGTTTAAATGAATAAATTACTGTCTCTGAAGAGACTGGTTTCCAGGTTACTGAGGGAAATAACAATGTACATTGCTGAGGCTCTGACTACAATCTGCCAGTCCTTCCTGTGTATGTGTGTGAGGGAGCTTTGCCAGGCCGGTTATGCTGTGTGTGCTTCTCCCGAGATGAAATCTTGACTCATGTCAATGCTTGTTGGTGTGTCCGAGCTGATTCTCACAATGCTTCAATGAAGTGGTCTGATCACCATAAAACATAGGAGCAGAATTAGGCCATTTTCCTATCGAGTCTGCTCCGCCATTCAATAATTGATGATCCTTTTTTTCCCTCCTCAGCCCCACTACCTGGTCTTCTCCCCGTAACCTTTGATGCTGTGTCCAATCTAGAACCTATCAAGCTCTGCCTTAAATTCACCCAACAGGTTCCACAAATTCACTAGCTGCTGGCACAAATTTCTCCGCATGTTTTAAATAGATTCCCCCTCTGTCTTGAGGCTGTGCCCTCTTGTCCTAAACTCCACCACCATGGGAAACATCCCTTCCACATCTACTCTGTCTGAGACTTTCAACATTCGAAAGGTTTCTAGGAATTTCAACATTTGAAAGGTTTCAATGAGATTCCCCCTCATCTTTCTAAATTCCAGCGAGTGCAGACACAGAGCTATCAAACGTTCCTCGTATGATAACCCTTTCATTCCTGGAATCATCCTTATGAAATGAACCTTCTGCAATGCCAGCACATCTTTTCTTAGACGAGGAGCCCAAAATTGTTCACAATACTCAAGGTGAGTCTTCACCAGTGCCTTATAAATCCTCAGCATCACATCCCTGCTCTTGAAATGAATGCTATTTAAACCGATTGAATTCAATGCTAACATTGGATTTGCCTTCCTCACCAGTGACTCTACCTTCAAGTTAACCTTTAGGGAGTTCTGCAGAATGACTGCTGAATCCAATTTCGGCTCAGATTTTTTGATTTTCTCCCCATTTGAAAAAAAAATCTGCACATTATTTCTACGACCAAAGTGCAGGACCATGTATTTTCCAACATTGTATATAATTTGCCAATTTCTTTCCCATTCTCCTCATCCAAGTCCTTGTCCAGCCTAACTGTTTCCTCAACACTACCGGCCCCTCCGCCAATCTTCGTATCATCTGCAAAGCCTGGAAACAAAGCCATTTACTCTAGGACAAGAGGGTATGACTTCATGATTGAAGGACGTCCTTTTAGAACTGAGATGCAGAGAAATTACTTTAGTCAGTGTGTGTGGAGAATCTGTGGAATTTGTTGCGACATGTGGCTGTGGAGGCCAAGGCATATTTAAGGCAGAGATGTACCGGTTCTCATTTAGCCAGGGCATCAAATGGTATGGGGTGAAAGCAGGGGAGTGGGGATGTCCGGAAGAATTGGGTCTTCCCATGACTGAATATTGGAGCAAACTCAATGGGCCGAATGGCCTATTTCTGCTCCTATATCTTATTGTCTATTCCATCAGCTAAATCTTGATATACAGCATAAAATGAAGGTGTCCTAACACCTGTGTCCCTGAGGAACACGAGTCACTGGCAGCCAACCAGGAAAGGTTCCGTTGACTCCCATTCGCTGTTTCCTACCAATCAGCCAATGTTCTAACCATGCCTGTAACTTTTCTGTAATACCATGGCCTCTTAACCTGGTTACCACCTTCATGCGTGGCACTTTGTCAAAGGCCTTCCGAGATTCCAAGTATACAACATCCACTGCATCCCCTTTATCGATCCTGCTTGTAATCTCCTCAAAGAATCCCAACAGGTTTGTCAGGCAGAATATTCCCTAACGAAGCCATGCTGACTTGTCCTATCTTGTCCAGTGTCACCAAGTATTCCATAGCCTCATACTTAACAACTGACTCCAATTTCTTCCCAACCACAGAGGTGAGGCAAACTGGTCAATAATTTCCTTTCTGCTGCCTTCCTCCTTACTTAAAGAGTCAAGTGACATTTGCCATTTTCCAGTCCTCTGGCACCATGCCAGGGTCCAGTGATTTTGAAAGATCATTTGGAATGCCTCCATAATTTCTACTGCGACCTCTTTCAGAACACTGGGGTGCAGTTCATCTGGTCTGGGTGACTTATGTATCTTTGGGGCTTTCAGCTTTTTGAGCAGCTTGTCCCTTGTAACAGTAACTGCACTCACTTCTCTTCCCTCGCACTCTTCAACACCGGGCACAGTGCTGGTGTCTTCCACGGTGAATACTGGTGCAAAATATTTGGCTTATCTGCCATCTCTTTATCCTCTGTTATTATGCATCCAGCCTCATTTTCTAGCTGTCCTATATCCACTCTCATCTCTGTTTTATTTTTTTTACAATACTTGAAAAATAATTTGATATTGTTTGCTATCTTGTTTTCCAAAGATAGGTGTGTAAAAAGGGCCAGAAGGATCATTGGATACCAGAGTCACCCCAACCACAACCTGTACCAGTTGCTACCATCCGGGATACGGTACCGCAGCATAAAAGCCGGGAGCAACAGGCTCCGGGACAGCTTCTTCAACCAGGCCAGTTCAATTCAAATCAATTTCTTGTTTATTTTTTCCCACCTTTTAGTTCCTCTCTGTAGATATTTAAAAGCTTCCCAATCCTCTCTCTTCCGAATAATTTTTGTTTAGTTGTATGCCCTCTCCTTTGCCTTTACATTAACTTGTCAGCCATGGTTGTACTATTTCGCCATTTGAGTATTTATTTATTTTTGGAGTACATCTATCCTCATTTTCCCAGAAACTGACACCATTTCTGCTCTGCTCTCATCCCTGGCAGCATCTCCTTCCAATTTGCTTTGGCCAACTCCTCTCTCAGACCACTGTAATTTCTTTTACTCCTCTGAAATACTACAAAGTCAGACTTTACTGTCTCCTTATCAGATTTCAAGTTGAACTCAGTCATGTTGTGAGCTCTGCCTCCTAAGGTTTCTTTTAACTACTCACCTCTGGTTCAATACATAACACCCAATCCAGTAGAGCTGTTCCCCGAGTAGGCTCAACGACAAACTGCTCTAGAAAGCCATCACATTGCATTCAACAAACTCACTCTCTTGAAATCCTTTACCAACCTGATTTTCCCAATTGACCTGCATGTTGAAATCTCCCATGATTATCATAACATTGTCCTTTTCATCAGCTTTTTCTATTTCCAGTTGTAATCTGTGGGCCTCAACCCACTGACTGTTGGGAGGCCTGTATATGACTGGTGTCAGTGTCATTTTTACTTTTGCAGTTCCTTACCTCAACCCACAAGGATTCAACATCTTCCAATCCTATGTCACATCTAGCTGCTGATTTGCCAGCAGAGCCACACCACCCCCTCACCCGACCTTCCTACACCACCGATACATTGTGTAACCTTGGACATTCAGATCCCAACTACAACCATGATTCTGTAATAGCCACAATATCACACCTGACAATCGGTAATAGTGCAACAAGATCATCCACCTTATTTCTCATACTCCATGCATTGAGATATAACACTTTGTGTACTGTATCTGCTACCCTTTTTAAATCTGCATCTCTAATGCACTGACACTCACCCTGCTGGCTGACATTTTGTCCTCGCATCTGTCCGCCATATCTGACAGTCTGACTGCACGCTATCTTTGCATTTTACCATCAGTCCTATCCCTTCACTCCAGTTCCCGACCTCCCCCCCAACAAATTAGTTCAGACCCTCCCCAACAGCTCTATCAAACCTCTCTGTGAGAATATTGTTCTCCCTCGGGTCGAGGTGCGACCTATCCCTTTTGAGCAGTTCGTTCCTCCACCAGAACAGATCCCGATGATCCAAGAACCTGAATCCCTGTCCCCAGCACCATCTTCTCAGCCATGTTTCTCTGTCAGATTATCCTGTTTCTACCCTCACCAGCACGTGGCACAGGCAGCAATCCAGAAATTACAACACTGGGGGTACTGCTTATGAGCTTTCTACCAAGCTCTCCAAATTCTATTTTCAGGACCTCTTTGCTTTTACTTCCAATGTCATTGTCATAAATTTACCAAGATATCTGGCTCTTTGGCCTCCCTCTCTAAAATGCTGCGGACACGATTCGAGGCATCCCTGACCCTGGCACCCAGGAGGCAACATACCATTCGGGTGTCCCGTTCACATCAATAGATTCTCCTGTCTGTTCCCCTGGTGATTCAGTCCCCGATCACGACCACTCCCCTCTTCGGCCTCTAACAACAGTGAGAGTTGCTGATCCGGAAGGGGGAAGACCTGTGTCAGTCAGGGTCTGCACTCACAGGGCACATGAAGGACTTGTGTATTTTCCTGACAATCCCGGTCACCACACTGATACTCATTTTTATTCCCTACAATATTATTGTCAGTATTAAATTCCCAGTTCCTCTGGTTAGATCCAAACTTATGTACTGGTGTGTTAGTGCATTCGCCTGGGATTGGAACACAGTGGTTCATCTGCCAGTCCCGTGTATTGGTTGTATTGTGACCCTGTGCTGGTGTGTCCAGGGGTCTGACATCTCCAGCTCACCATGTGACAGTGATGCCTCCCAGTCAGTGGGGTTGATGTGGAATAAACTTCAGTTCCCCTGCACCCCAGTATTATAGACAATCTTTGCCTCAAATTGGAAGTAAATTGATCTTCATAAACAAGGAGAAATGAATCTTTGTAAGTTTTACCTCGATTAATAGCATCAAGCATTTCTCTCAGCACTGTGTTCAACAAATAGAGGTGATCGAATTTTTCAACCGGTAGGGTCTCATCTGTCACTGACAATTCCTGGACATCGTCATTAATCCTGTAAATATTAAACTGCTGGTTATAAATTGCTATTCTGAACTATTTTCAAATCCATTCAGGGTTTCAGTAAAGAGCCTGTCCTACCTTCTGTTCCGACGAGCTTCCTCCTGAAATAAATAAAACACAAATCTGATTAGACTTGGACTTACTGTCCACATCCTGAATTTCATCCAAATCATTACAAGGTGTTGAAAATTCCCACTCCCACAATCACTCAGACACACGGACAATACAGAACCATGGGGTAAGTGACAGGGAAAGTTTATGAATGTCAGACCATTACTGAGAGGAAGAAACTTACAGGGAGGACAGGACAGGCTGTGCATTATCATCTGGATATGACGTCAGTGTGATAGGATGGAGGAATTTAAGATCAGTGATGTATGTGATTGTGTGCAGGTGGAGGAAGTACCTCTATTTATGGGGAGACTCGTGGGGAGATGTAATTCCAGATGGATTTTAACAAATTCCACAAGAAATTTAGTGAGGAGGATGTGAAACTCGCTGTCACAGGAGTGGATGAAATGGATCAGCAGAGACTGACTGTAATGGGGAGGCTGGATAAACAGTTGAGGGACTAGGGAGTTCGGGGCACTGTTGCTGGGTGCGGTGAGTAGGTGGCAGGGGGCTTGTGAAGCAGGGATACTGATAGAAGATGGACCTAATGGCCTGTTTATGATAGAGAATGGGATATAATCCCATGTGAAATGTATCCAAAAAATAAAGAGACAGTGAAAGTTTCCATAATCTGACGGAAACCGGATACAGGAGATAAGTCTGATGTGTGGGTCAAATTCTTTGTTCTCACTGATTGACAGAGAGACCCTCACACCAACTGCAACAGACACACTCACAGCCTGTGACTGGAACCGGGTGTTAATGGGAGTTTTGGAGGATATTTAATGCGGTATTTAAGGAAACAGTCAGCAGCTCTGTGTTATGATCGGAGTAAATAATTTCAGAGAGATTTGCATTCTGTCCTGGGATGTACAGAAGTTGTGGAAGTCTAGTTT
Organism: Hypanus sabinus; assembly: GCF_030144855.1. Taxonomy (NCBI): domain Eukaryota; kingdom Metazoa; phylum Chordata; class Chondrichthyes; order Myliobatiformes; family Dasyatidae; genus Hypanus; species Hypanus sabinus. The sequence goes on from NW_026778995.1 coordinate 351,342, forward strand.
TGGGACAATAGACAATAGGTGCAGCAGTAGGCCATTCGGCCTTTCTAGCCAGCACGGCCATTCACTGTGATCATGGCTGATCATACACAATCAGTACCTCGTACCTGCCCTCTCCCCATATCCCTTGACCCCGCTATCTATAAGAGCTCTATCTAACTCTCTCTTGAAAGCATCCAGAGACTTGGCCTCCACTGCCTTCTGGGGCAGAGTATTCCACGTATCCACCACTCTCTGCGTGAAAAAGTTTTTCTGCATCACTGTTCTAAATGGGTTACCCCTTATTCTTAAACTGTGGCCTCTAGTTCTGGACTCACCCATCAGCGGGAACATGCTTCCTGCCTCCAGCGTGTCCAATCCCTTAATAATATTATTATGGGACAACAACAACCCTGAATAGTTACATCAATGGTCTGGTGAGAAACAGTTTACTGCCATTTGTAAATGCTGTGTGTAGGAGCAACACGTCTGTTTTCTGTCTGCATTGTATTCTGTGTTACGTGTTTATTATGGTAACTCGTCACGTGAGTGGGGACGTGGTAAAAGTTCCGTATCTGTACTTTGTTCTGCACAGTTTTGAGCTGGGGACGGGTGGATGTCATTCTGTTCTTGACCGCTGTGTTGCAGCTTACTTTACAATGAATTACACTGAAGTTTCATCGCTTCAAGATTATATTTTGCTAATGAAGGACCGAAAGCGTATCGTGGACATTTTGAAATGTCATTATTGGAGTGATGGGAGGGTGCATCATGCAGGTATAACGACTTGTGTGAGGTCGCCAGCAGCGGCAATTGATTTGTTAGAATTGGCCGCTGTGCTGTGTTTATTTCAAATATACCACTGTTCATTTAGTGCCTTTTGACAGAAACAAATTGAAATATAATCCCTCACCTTGAGAAATATCACACCATCTTTCTGATCCATCTGTTCCTTTAACTTAGTGATTTCCTCCTGAATACTCCTTATATTCTCTTGAAGTGCTAGAAGATTTTTCTCCATTGGGTTGAGAATCCTCTTCTCTTCTTCCCTGAGATCCCTGAGTAAGCTCTGCTCTTTCTCAGTGATAATCTGGCGCAGTTCAGCAAACTGGGATGTGATGTGGGACTGAAGGCTGTGTGACTGTTCCTGTCGAAGGAAAGGTGAAGATTAATATACTGCATTGCTGTGCTCTGTTTCCTTTTGTCGTTAAGTTCGGTCTATTAGAGTCTATGCTAATTCTGAGAGCATTCCCGTCAACACCATTCCCTCACGTTTTCCTGAAACCTACTCTCACTTATTGACCCATAAACTCCCATCTGATTCACACACACCCTCCCCACCTTCACAGGGTTAACGGTAATTAGCCATTCATTCGGCATGTCCTTGGGACGTGTCGGAATCTTTCGTGGTCACAGGGGGAGCATGCAAACTCCACACAGACAGCAGCAGAGGTCAGGATCGAACCCAGGTCACTGGAGCTGCGACACTCGGCTATTCTGCATTAAAGGGAGCAAAACTCGACAGTAAAATCAGAAATTCCGCTCAGGAAGCCTCACCTGAACTCCGGAAATCTTCTCTTTCTGTTGCTGCTCCTTTTCCTGGAAGTCTGATTCCTTTTTTGTGAGAGAGTCTAAGGAAGATTTTAGCTGATCCTGGAAGTCAGAGAGTGAAGGAAATAGAAACAAAGATGCATCAAAATAAACAGGTGATCAAACCCGATTATCACACAAAATGCCGGAGGAACTCAGTGAGTCAGGCATCATCTATTCAGGGGAAATAAACAGTCGGTGTTTCGGGATGAGACCCTTCATTAGGACTGGGAAGGAATGTGACAGGAGCCAGAATAAAATGGTTGGGGATGAGAACCAGCTGACAGGTGACGGGTGAGATAGCGTGAGGGGGACGTGGGGGAGGGTGATGAAGTGAGAAGCTGGGAGGGGACAGGTGGAAGAGGTAAAGGGCTGGAGAAGTAGGAATCTAATACGAGAGGACAATCGACCATGGAAGAAACGGGAGGAACTGGGCTGTTTGCGGCCCTGAATGGTGACGAGGGAGGAGGTTAGGAGTCAGGTGTAGCAAAGGACAAAGGAAATATGTTAAGTTAACGTTAGTTTTTACCTTGTAGATTTTAACAGCTTCTTTAATCGGCATGAAGCGGTGCTCTCTGTGCTCCTGCGCGTCTCTACAGATCAGACAGATCAGTGTCTTGTCCGTTTCACAAAACAGCTTCAATTCTTCCTCATGTTCCTCGCAGTGACGTTTACTTTCCTTCCCTTTCGGATTCAGGCTTAGATTCCGAACTTTTTGTGTCAGATTTGCTAAGGCCCGACTGACCCTGAGGGTGCGGTCAGCAAACTCCTCTCTACATTCCGGGCAGGAGTTTCTCTGCTCCCTTTCCCAATACCGTGTGATACAAGAGCGACAGAAGTTGTGTCCACACTCCAGTATAACCGGATCGGTGAAGAAATCCAGGCAGACGGGGCAAATTACCTCCTCGGTCCAACTCTCGGTCTCTCCTTTCGAAGCCATGTTAACTCCAGCACTTCCTGATTCAGAATGCTTTCACTTTCGGGGAGTTGCTGATCCCCTGCAGTACCGGGATTGTCCACTACGCGCGCTGCAGACTCGGGGAATCACACAACACACACACAATGCTGGTGGAACACAGCAGGCCAGGCAGCATCTGTAGGGAGAAGCACTGTCGACGTTTCGGGCCGAGACCCTTCATCAGGACAGCAGTAATCGTGCTGCCCGTTGGAGAGATCTGGTGATGAGGCATTCTGCCAGATGGTCTGGACTGTCTGCTCAGGGAACCACTCCACTGTGTCCATCCAGTCCTTCTCCTGCAGTAACTGCAGGACATTCCGTGCTGACCACTGTCTGGTGTTCTTGTGGTCAAAGCTGCTGGTCTGAAAGAACTGTCACCAATTTCATTAACACAAGGTTCACATGGAGAAGCTTCCCGACTGAGACAGACACAGTCTCATGGGGTATTTACAGGGTAGGGGCAGGAATGATGTTTTTCCTGGCTGGGCAGTGGAACCAGGGATCGCAGACTCAAAATCCGAGGCCACCTCAGCAGGACTGAGATGAGGAGAAATTTCCCCAACACAGTGCAGTGAATATTTGGAGTTTTCTCCACAAGTTTCCTAAAGTAAACGGACATATTTAGGAGCTCGGCGATGTTGGGAACGTTTCAGGAAAGTGGCGCTGAGGTCAAAGTTCAACATGTTCTGAGTGAGGGGCAGAACAGTGCAACGGGCCGAGTGGCAACGCCTGCTCCTGTTTCTTATTTTCTAAATCACGAATTTACCTTTGCGCCTTGTTCTCCCTTGGCCTTCCGCCTGTCGGATTGCACAGGGGAGCGGTGAGAGCTCCGGAGATCCATCAGCAGCCGCTGCGGTTATTTCATGCTCTCGTTATTTTATCGGTGTTTCTCTGTTTTTGCACAGTTTGTTACCTTCAGCACTCTGGCTGATCTTTCACTGCCTGCTTCTGTTATGGTTACTATTCTATACTTTTTCTAAGTACGTCCGCAGGAAAATGCTTCTCGGGGTTGAATGTGGTGATTTATCTGTACTCTGATAATAAAATTTACTTTGAAATTTGAGTTTCGGGGATTTTCCTTTAATTCTGTGAACAAACTGTGACTGACTTCTCCAGCTCCCAGTAGCAGCCCGCTCTCTCACACACAGCCAATCAGCGATCACCGCTGGGAGAGGGATGCTTTCATTGGCCGAGGGGTGTCAGTGGGCGGGACGCTGTTTGGACCGGGACCGAGTGGGCCGGAGACCGGGAGCTGCGCCTCGGGTTTCGGCTGCACCACCAGCGGGTCGTGAATCCTTTCGAAGGCAGAGCTGAAGCGACCGGCGGAGATTCCGTGAGATGTTTCAGCTACACGGAGGCGCCCGGCCTTTCCCCGCCGAGGATCGGGGCCTGTTGTCTGCAGTTGTCTCCCAGACCCGTCCCTTCCTGCTGGGAACGGGAGCTGCCCCGCAGCGGCTGCCGGTGGATCTCCGGAGCTCTCACCGCTCCCCTGTGCAATCCGAACGGCTGAAAACCAAGGGAGAACAAGGCGCAAAGGTAAACTCGTGCTTTAGAAAATAACGAACAGGAGCATGTCTGGCCATTCGGTCCGTTGCGCCTATTCCATCCTTTCCTCAGAATAGTCCTTTTTAAATCTTTTTATTGATTTTAAACAAACATAAATGAAACACGAATGCAAATTTGATATTCAGAACTGTTGAAATAATACCAAAAATATCTTTCCAATAATTTTGCAAACGGGCAAGACCAGAACATGTGGGTCAATAAAGTGACTTCAGAATGACATCTGTCACTGGTTGGGTTAACATAAGAATAAAATAGAGCGAGTTTATCCTTGGACATGTGAGCTCTATGAACAACCTTAAATTGTATTAGGCATGTTTAGCACAAATAGAAGAAGAATTGATTAATTGTAAAATGTTCTCCCACTGCCCTGTGGGTATAAGACAGTAAAGTTATTTTACCCATTCCTTCTTAATTATTTCTGATACTCCTGGCTGTATTTTCATGATCATATTATAAATAATAGCTACTAAACCCTTCTGACAAGGATTCAGAGCCAGAATTTTTTTCTGTAATGTCCATTGGACATAATTTCAGAAAAGACTAACATTCAAGAAATTGCTAACTTGCAAGTATCTAAAAAAAAAATGAGTTTTAGGCTGGATAGCTGTTCAAAGGACATAAAACTGTTATCTAAAAATAGATCACGAAAACATGTTATACGTTTTGTTTTCCAAAACACAAAGGCTTCGTCCATAAAAGAAGGCTGGACAAAAAGTTAGATATAATAGGGGTTGATAAGATAAACTTAATCAAGCTGAAGAATTTACAAAATTGAAACCATATTCTTAGTGTATGTTTTACTACAGGATTAGTTATTTGTTTATTTGGTTTAGATAAAGCAAAAGGAGGCAAAGATCCTAAAATAGAAAACAATGAGAAGTCTTGTACAGATTTACACTCCAAATTTACCCATTGTGGGCAAGGTACTACGACCAATTCTCGTGTCCAAAATATTAAATATTGAATATTAACTGTCCAATAGTAAAATCTCAGGTTTGGCAAAGCAAAACCACCTTCCTTCTTAGGCTTCTGTAAATATATTTTACTTAATCTAGGATTTTTATTCTGCCAGACATACGAGGGTATTTTGGAGTCAATAATATCAAAAAAATATTTAGGAATAAAAATTGTTAATGCTTGGAATAAATATAAAAATTTGGGTAATACTATTATCTTGATAGTATTAATTCAACCAACCAATGACGGAGATAATGAGGACCACCTGGTAACGAGTTGCTTGATTTGTTCAATTAAAGGTAAAAAATTAACTTTAAATAAACCCTTATGTTTCTTGGTAATTTTAATACCCAAATAAGTAAAATGATCTGTGACAACTTAAAACAGTAAGTGTTTATAAATTGGAACTTGCATATTTAATGGAAATAATTCACACTTATTAAAATTCAGTTTGTAGCCAGAAAAGCTACTAAACTGAGCAAGCAAGGATGAAACAGCAGGAATAGATCTCTCAGGGTCAGACATGTATAGTAGCAAATGATTAGCATATAATAATATCTTATAAGTCCCTTACCCACGGGTAATACCAAAAATATTAGGTGATTCACGAATGGCAATGGCTAAAGGTTCCAAAGCAATGTCAAATAATAGAGCACTTAAAGGGCAGCCTTGCCTCGTACCACGGGACAACTGAAAAAAAGGAGATCTTTGATTATTGGTAAGAAGTGAAGCCAAAGGTTTATAATACATTAATTTAATCCATGATATAAATTTCAAGCTGAAATTAAAATTCTGCAATGTATTAACTAAATATAGCCATTCAAATCTATCAAACGCTTTTTCAGCACCTAAAAAAATGACATTCTAGTATTTTAGATGAAGAAGTATAAATTATTTTAATTTATTTTCTAATGTTAAAAGATGTATAACAGATTTTAATAAATCCGGTCTGATCTTCAGAGATAATTTGAGGTAATACATTTTCTCATGTAGTGGCCAAAATTTTGGTAAAAATCTTAGAATCCGTATTCAGCAAGGATATTGGCCAATAGGATGCAAATTCAGTGGGGTCTTTATCTTTTTTAAGAATTGGATTAATGGAGGCATCATAAAAAGATTGTGGTTATTTACCTACAGTTAACGCATCTTTAAAAATTTTACAAAGCTAAGGAGCGAGTATAGAAGAAAAGGATTTAAAAATATTCAGCAGTATAACCGTCTGGACCAGGGGCTTTACCTGAATTCATTGAAAACGGGAGTGGGTTTCCCTTTCCAGACCCTGCCCGGGGACTTGTGCCACTCCTCAGGGTTATATATGGAACCTCTCGGGCAGGGACAGGGAGTGGGTTCCCCTTTCCCAGGCAGATGCCCGAAGGTGACCAGGAGCCACCAGAGGGGCTGATGTAATACAGGCCCTGGCACGGTGGGTCACTGAGGTAAGGGAACCCATTTGAATGACAGCCCGACTGCATGCGGATTTTGAGAATTTATCTCATAACTGCAGAGAAAAGGAGAATCCCTTGCGTACTTTATAGCTCGTTTTAAGGATACGTGAGAGTCCAATGCCGGCAAATCCCTGGACAGATCAGTGTGTCCAGCTGGCAGTGCAGACTTTTCTAAACTGTCTCAGGCCCAAGCCTGCCCACTCCATTAAGTAAACTAATCTCAATTCGCTGTGTCAGACCTGGCCCCGGGTGACATAAATTCTGATGAATAGGGAGCGCAATTGACTCTTTAAAGGGACTGTGGAAAAGCGAGAGTGTGCACAGAGAACTGGTAGTGAGGAGATGGAGTTCGGGTCCCGACGAAGAACCCAGAACGGGTGGCAGGATCGTGCGGACGGTGCAGATGAAGAGGACACTTGGCTAAGGACAGAAAAGGAGTTTGTAGAAAGAGGGGACATTAGGCCTGAGACTGTCGCACTGGAATCACAGACAAGAATAATAAGGGGCAGGAAGTGTTTCTGGGTGACAGTGATACTCGACAGTGTACCACATTTACTATCCACAATTCCTTCAATCCCGGATAGGGCAGGCCAGAGGGGACAGATCACAGTGATACTCGACAGAGTACCACATTTACTCTCCACAATCCCTTTGGTCCCGGATAGTGCAGGCCAGAGGGGACGGATCACAGTGATACTCGACAGAGTACCACATTTACTCTCCACAATCCCTTTGGTCCCGAATAGGACAGGCCAGAGGGGACGGATCACAGTGATACTCGACAGAGTACCACATTTACTCTCCACAATCCCTTTGGTCCCGGATAGGGCAGGCCAGAGGGGACGGTGATACAGGCGGCTGTGATCAGGCTCACCATACAGGCAGGCTCTTTTCTCACTGCTGTAATCAGGTAGAAGGTACAAGAGCCTCAGGACTCGCCCCACCAGGGTCAGGAACAGTTACTACCCCTCAACCATCAGGCTGTGGAACAACACAGGATAACTGCACTCACTTGATGTCCATAGAGTTGCTCCCACAACAAATGATCGTACTGGGACTGTCTCAAAATGAGTGAAACAAGAGGTGGTTTAACTGAGACAGATTGTATTCCTGTCTCAGAATTAGAGAAATATAATCTCACAAGATATTTAAAGTGGATGTGCTGGAATGATGTTTCCCAGAAGGTGTGGAACCAGCACTCACAAACTCAGAATACGAGGAGAACTGAGCAGGACTGAGGTTAGGAGAAATGTCCTCACCCAGAGTGCAGTGAATCATTGCAATTATCTCCACAAGGTTTCGAAATTGAATAGACATATCCTGGGGCTCAGCGGTGATGGAAAGTTGCAGGAAAGTGGTGCTGAGGTCAAAAGTCAAGCATGTTCTGAGTTGAAGGACAGTGGTAGCGCAAGGGGCCGAATGGCCACGCCTTCTCGATTTCTTGTTTTCTGAAACACTCGGTAACCTTTGTGCCTCACTGTTTCTTGTCCTGTCAGATTGAACAGGGAGAGCTGAGAGCACCGGACATCTATCGGCAGCCGCTGCGGTTATTTCATGTTCTCATTGTTTATTTGCATTGGCGAAGTTTGTTGTCTTCTGCACTCTGGTTGATCTTTCAGTGATCCAGATATAGTTACCATTCTGTAGCTTTGCTCTGCATGTTTGCAGGAATTGTTTGTGGCGACTTATATGTACTCTGTTAGTTTTTGGAATAGTCACTTGGGGAATCTGAGGTGGAGGAGTATTTGGGGCTTATTTTAAATTATACATAGATATTATCCAAATAATGTTTATTTGACAAGGGTTAATTCTGATATTGAGACTAACTGTTCTTTTTGTGGTTGATATCCAGAGGATTTATTTCATCTGTTTTGGGATTGTGAATATGTTAAAACATTTTGGTTTGATGTTTGTCAATTTATAGATTAATATATTAATGTGGATTTTACTTTTTGTTTTGAAAATGTCTTATTGGGTTTACTAGTAATACCAAATCTCACAAGGATCATTTCTCTATCATAAATCTTTTGTTAATTTACAGCAAATTTTGTATCCATAAATGCAAACACAGCAATAAGAAACCTTCATTTAGATTTTTACCTCAGACTTCAAACTATACGTTTATACTCTGAACACTTCCCGTAACCAGAAACCTGTAAAGACTGTACAAATCTGTCAATATTTTGTGTTATCTCTGTAAACGTTCTTGTTTTGTGACTCCTCTTAGATACAGTCCCTTCTGTCCAACAGTATTTAGAGCGGATTTCCTTGTTTATTTGTATATTTAAAGTTAATGGTTATATATTCGTTGCTGCTTTTATGTGATTCCCTGGCTTTGTTAGCATATGTTTAGTGTTTCTGTCTTTGTTTGTGTTCAATAAAAATTTAAAATATTAAAAAGTAATTATAAAATTTACTTTGAACTTTGAGCCTCGGGGAACTTGCTATGAGTCTGAGAACAAACGGTGACTGACATCTCCAGCTCCCGGCAGCAGCCCGCCCTCGGACACACTCACAGCCAATCAGAGAAGACCACTGGGAGACTCTGGCCTCCATTGGCTGAGGAGTGTCAGTGGGCGGGACGCTAGGCGGACCGAAGTTTGGAACCGGGAACGAGTGGACCCGGTGAGAGACCCGAGATTGGGAGCAGCTCCCCGGGTAAAGGCTGCAACAGCGGCCGGAGTTTTGAACCCTTCCGATGGCGGAGGTGAAGATTCGGGCGGAGATTCCGTGAGATGTTTCAGCCACACAGGGGGAGCCCGGTCTTTCCCCGCCGTGGATCGGGGCCTGTTGTCCGGAGTTTCCTCCCGGTCCTGTCTCCTGCTGCTGGGATCCGGGAGCTGGCCCGCAGCGGCTGCCGATGGAGCTCCGGTGTGTGAGCGCTCCCCTGTGCAAAAGGTCAGGCTGAAGGTCAAGGGAGAACCAGGCACAAAGGTAAACTCGGACTTCAGAAAATAGGAAACAGGAGCAGGCCAGGCCACTCGGCCCGTTGCGCCTATTCCACCTTTTCCTCAGAGTAGTCCTTTCTTTCTAAATCTTTTTATTGATTTTAAACAAACATAAATGAAACATGAATACAAAGTGATTGAGAGTACATAATTAATAGGTTGAGGTATAAATACCTTATTAATGTTAAGCTCCCAAACTCATAGTGGTTAAAAAAAATGGAGAAAATAAGAAACCCTCCCCTCCCAAAAAAATGGAAAAAATCCTAACCGACATGGGCCATTGCATTATATCAATTATACCAGTAGCGTCAATAACTCCGCACCTCCATCCAAATAATTAAGGACAATAAAAGTAAGGTTTAGGAAAAGTCAGTTTAGTTTTTATGGAAATGTTGAATAAACGGTCTCCAAGTTTCTTCATGAAGGGTCAAAGACAACACTTGTAATTTTTTCTAAACTCGAACAAGAAATAGTTTGAGAAAACCACTGAAATATCGTTGGAGGACTAATTTCTTTCCAGTTCAATAGGATAGATCTTCTAGTCATTAATGTAACAAATGCAATCATCTACAGGGCTGAGGGGGGATAAACGACCATTATCCACCATTGTTAAACCAAAAAATGCAGTCATAGGATTGCAATTTGATATTCAGAACTGTTGAAATAATACCAGAAATACCTTTCCAGTAATTTTGCAAATAGGGGCAAGACCAGAACATGTGGGTCAATGAAGTGACTTCAGAATGACATCTGTCACAGGTTGGATTAACGTAAAAATAAAATTGAGCGAGTTTATCCTTGGACAACTGAGCCCTATGAACAACATTAAATTGTATTAGGCATGTTTAGCACAAATAGAAGAAGAATTGATTATTTGTAAAATGTTCTCCCACTGCCCTGTGGGTATAAGACAGTAAAGTTATTTTACCCATTCCTTCTTAATTATTTCTGATACTCCTGGCTGTATTTTTATGATTGTATTATAAATGATGGCTACTAAACCCTTCTGGCAAGGATTCAGAGCCTGAATTTTTTCTGTAAAGTCCATTGGACATAATTTCAGAAAAGACTAACATTCAAGAAATTTCTAACTTGCAAGTATCTAAAAAAAAAGTTTTAGGCTGGATAGCTGTTCAAAGGTCCTAAAATAGAAAACAATGAGAAGTCTTGTACAGATTTACACTCCAAATTTACCCATTGTGGGCAAATTTACCCATTACACCAATTCTCGTGTCCAGAATATTAACTATCGGATGTTAACTGCCCAGTAGTAAAATCTTAGGTTTGTCAAAGCCAAAAAAGCTTCCCACTTAGACTTCTGTAAATATTTCATACTTAATCTAGGATTTTTATTCGGCCACATGTATGAAGATATTTTGCAATCAATAATATCAAAAAACGATTTAGAAATAAAAATTAGTAATGCTTGGATTAAATATAAAAATTTGGGTAATACTATCATCTTGATAGTATTAATTTGACCAATGACAGAGATAATGGGGACCACCTGGTAACAAGTTGCTTGATTTGATCAATTAAAGGTAAAAAATTAACTTTAAATAAACCCTTATGTTTCTTGGTAATTTTAATACCCAAATAAGTAAAATGATCTGTGACAACTTTAAATGGTAAGTGTTTATAAATTGGAACTTGCATATTTAATGGAAATAATTCACTCTTATTAAAATTGTTTGTAGCCAGAAAAGCTACCAAACTGAGCAACCAAGGATGAAATAGCAGGAATAGATCTCTCAGGGTCAGATATGTATAGTAACAAATCATCAGCATAAATTATATTAATTTATTTTCTAATGTTAAAAGATGAATAACAGGTTTTAATAAATCTGGTCTGATCTGCAGGGATAATTTGAGGTAATATATTTTCTCATGTAGTGTCCAAAATTTTGGTAAATACCTTAGAATCCATATTCAGCAAGGATATTGGCTGACAGGATGCACATTCAGTGGGTTCTTTATCTTTTTTGACAATTAGAGAAATGGAGGCATCATAAAAAGATTGTAGTTATTTACCTACAGTTAACACATCTTTAAAAATTTTACAAAGCCAAGGAGCGAATATAGAAGAAAAGGATTTAAAAAAATCAGCAGTATAACCGTCTGGACCAGGGGCTTTACCTGAATTCATTGAAAAAGTGAGTGGGTTCCCCTTTCCAGACCCTGCCTGGGGACTTGTGCTGCTCCTCAGGGTTACCTATGGACCCTCTCAGACATGGACAGGGAGTGTGTTCCCCTTTCCACACCCTGACGGGGGACTTGTGCCACTCCTCAGGGTTACATATGGAATCTCTCGGGCAGGAACAGGGAGTGGGTTCCCCTTTCCAGACCCTGACCGGGGACTTGCCTGCAGTCCTCAGGGATATATCTGGAAACTCTCGGGCAGGGACAGGGAGTGGGTTCCCCTCTCCCAGGCAGACGCCCGAAGGTGACCGGGAGCCACCAGAGGGGATGATGTAATACAAGCCGTGGCACGGTGGGTCACTGAGGTAAGGGAACCCATTTGAATGACAGCCCGACTGCATGTTGATTTTGGTGAATTTACCTAATAATTACAGAAAAAAGGAGTATCCCTTGCGTACCTTATAGCTCGTTTTAAGGATACGTGAGAGTCCAATGCCGGCAAACCCCTGGACAGCTCCGTATGTCCAGCTGGTAGTGCAGACTTTTCTAAACAGTCTCAGGCCCAAGCCTGCCCACTCCTTTTAGTTAACTAATCTCAATTCGCTGTGTCAGACCTGGCCCCGGGTGACATAAATTCTGATGAATATGGAGCGCAATTGACTCTTTAAAGGGACTGGGGAAAAGCGAGAGTGAGCACAGAGAACCGGTCATGAGGAGATGGAGTTCGGGTCCCGACGAAGAACCCAGAACAGGTGGCAGGATCGTGCGGACGGTGCAGATGAAGAGGACACTTGGCTAAGGACAGAGACGGGGTTTGTAGAAAGAGGGGACATTGGGCCAGAGATTGTCGCACTGCAATCACAGACTAGAATAATAACTGGCAGAAAGAGAGCCTGGATCACAGTGATACTCGACAGAGTACCACATTTACTCTTCACAATCCCATTGGTTCTGGATAGAGCAGGCCAGAGGGGACGGATCACAGTGATACTCGACAGAGTAACACATTTACTCTCCACAATCCCTTTGGTCCCGGATAGGGCAGGCCAGAGGGGACGGTGATACAGGCGGCTGTGATCAGGCTCACCATACAGGCAGGCTCTTTTCTCACTGCTGGAATCAGGTAGAAGGTACAAGAGCCTCAGGACTCGCCCCACCAGGGTCAGGAACAGTTACTACCCCTCAACCATCAGGCTGTGGAACAACACAGGATAACTGCACTCACTTGATGTCCATAGAGATGCTCCCACAACAAATTATCATATTGGGACTGTCTCAAAATGAGTGAAATAAGAGGTGGTTTGACTGAGACAGATCACATTCCTGTCTCAGAATTAGAGAAATACAATGTCACAGAATATTTACAGCGGAAGGGCTGGAATGATGTTTCCCATAAGGTGTGGAACCAGCGGTCACAGACTCAAAATCCAAGGGCAACTCAGCAGGACTGAGATGAGGAGAAATGTCCTCACCCAGAGTGCAGTGAATCATTGCAATTATCTCCACAAGGTTTCTAAATTGAATAGACATATCCTGGGGCTCAGCGGTGATGGGAAGTTGCAGGAAAGTGGTGCGGAGGTCAAAAGACAAGCTTGTTCTGAGTGGAAGGGCAGTAGAGGCGCAAGGGGCCGAATGGCAACGCCTTCTCGATTTCTTATTTTCTGAAACACGAGTTTACCTTTGCGCCTCACTATTTCTTATCCTGTCAGATTGAACAGGGAGAGCTGAGTGCACCGGACATCTATCGGCAGCTGCTGCGGTTATTTCATGTTCTCATTATTTATTTGCATTGGAGAATTTTGCTGTCTTCTGCACTCTGGCTGATGTTTCAGTGATCCAGATATAGTAACCGTTCTGTTGCTTTGCTCTGTATGTTTGTAGGAGTTGTATGTGGCGACTTATATGTACTCTGTTAGTTTTTGGAATAGTCGCTTGGGGAATCTGAGGTGGAGGGGTATTTGGGGCTTATTTAAAACTATACATAGATATTATCCAAATAGTGTTTATTTGACGGGTTAATTCTGATATTGAAACTAACTGTTATTTTTGTGGTTTATAACCAGAGGATTTATTTCATCTGTTTTGGGATTGTGAATGTGTTAAAACATTTTAGGTTGATGTTTGTCAATTTAAAGATCAATATATTGATGTGGATTTTACTTTTAGTTTTGAAAATGTCTTATCTGGGTTTACTAATAACACTAAATCTCATGGGGATCATTTCTCTGTCATAAATATTTACAGCGGCTTTCCTTGTTTATTTGTATATTTAAAGTTAATGGTTATATATTCGTTGCTGCTTTTGTGTGATTCCCTGACTTTGTTAGCATATGTTTAATGTTTCTGTTTTTGTTTGTGTTTAATAAATTGTTTAAATATTGAAAAATAATAATAAAATTTACTTTGAACTTTGGGCCTCGGGGAACTTGCTTTGATTCTGAGAACAAACTGTGACTGACAGCTCCAGCTCCCGGTAACAGCCCGCCCTCAGACACACTCACAGCCAATCAGAGAACACCAGAGCTCCGGTGTGTGAGCGCTCCCCTGTGCAAAAGGACAGGCTGAAGGTCAAGGGAGAACTAGGCGCAAAGGTAAACTCGGACTTCAGAAAAAGGAAACAGGAGCAGGCCACTCGGCCCGTTGCGCCTATTCCACCCTTTCCTCTGAGTAGTCCTTTTTAAATCTTTTTGTTGATTTTAAACAAACATAAATGAAACATGAATACAAAGAGCTTGAGAGTACATAATTAATAGGTTAAGGTATAAATACAAATACATGATATTAACCTCCCAAACTCATAGTGGTTATAAAAAATGGATAAAATAAGGAACCCTCCCCCCCCCCAAAAAAAAGGAAAAAATCCTAACCGACATGGGCCATTGCATTATATCAATTATACACAGTAGCGTCAATAACTCCGCACCTCCATCCAAATAATTAAGGATATTAAAAGTAAGGTTTAGGAAAAGTCAGTTTAGCTTATATGAAAATGTTGAATAAATGGTCTCCAAGTTTCTTCATATTTAACTGAAGGGTCAAAGACAACACTTGTAATTTTTTCTAAACTCAAACAAGAAATAGTTTGAGAAAACCACTGAAATATCGTTGGTGGATTAATTTATTTCCAATTCAGTAGGATGGATCTTCTCGCCATTAATGTAACAAATGCAATCATCTGCCGGGCTGAGGGGGGGGGGGGGATAAACGACTATTATCCACCATTGGTAAACCTAAAATTGCAGTAATAGGATGCGGTTGCATTTTGATATTCAGAACTGTTGAAATAATAGCAAAAATATCTTTCCAGTAATTTTGAAAATAGTGGCAAGACCAGAACATGTGGGTCAATGAAGTGACTTCAGACTGACATCTGTCACTGGTTGGATTAACATAAGAATAAAATCGAGCAAGTTTATCCTTGGACATGTGAGCCCTATGAACAACCTGAAATTGTATTAGGCATGTTTAGCACAAATAGAAGAAGAGTTGACTAATTGTAAAATTTTCTCCCACTGCTCTGTGGGTATAAGACAGTGAAGTTCTTTTTCCCAATCCTTCTTAATTATTTCTGATACTCCTGGCTGTATTTTCATGATCATATGATAAATGATGGCTGCTTAACCCTTCTGGCAAGGATTCAGAGCCAGAATTTTTTCTATAATATCCATTGGACATAATTGCAGAAAATACTCACATTCAAGAAATTTCTAACTTGCAAGTATCTGAAAAAAAAAGAGTTTTAGTCTGGATAGCTGTTCAAAGGACATAAAACTGTTATCTAAAAATAGATCACGAAAACATGTTGTAGCTTTTGTTTTCCATAACACAAAGGCTTAGTCCATAAAAGAGGGCTGGAAAAAGAATTTAGATATAATAGGGCTTGATTATTCAAGCCAAAGAATTTATGAAACTGAAACCATATTCTTAATGTATGTTTAGCTATAGGATTAGCTATTTGTTTATTTGGTTTAGATAAAGCAAAAGGAAGCGAAGATCCTAAAATAGAAAACAATGAGAAGTCTTGTACAGATTTACACTCCAAATTTACCCATTGTGGGCAAGGTACTACGACCAATTCTTGTGTCCAAAATATTAAATATTGAATATTAACTGCCCAATTGTAAAATCTCAGGTTTGGCAAAGCAAAACCACCTTCCTTCATAGGCTTCTGTAAATATTTTTTACTTAATCTAGGATTTATATTCTGCCACACATACGAGGATATTTTGGAGTCAATAATATCAAAAAAAGATTTAGGAATAAAAATTGGTAATGCTTGGAATAAATATAAAAATTTGGGTAATACTATTATCTTGATAGTATTAATTCGACCAACCAATGACAGAGATAATGGGGACCACCTGGTAACAAGTTGCTTGATTTGTTCAATTAAAGGTAAAAAAATTAACTTTAAATAAACCCTTATGTTTCTTGGTAATTTTAATACCCAAATAAGTAAAATGATCTGTGACAACTTAAAACAGTAAGTGTTTATAAATTGGAACTTGCATATTTAATGGAAATAATTCACACTTATTAAAATTCAGTTTGTAGCCAGAAAAGCTACTAAACTGAGCAAGCAAGGATGAAATAGCAGGAATAGATCTCTCAGGGTCAGATATGTATAGTAACAAATCATCAGCATATAATGATAACTTATAAGTCCCTTACCCACGGGTAATACCAAAAATATTAGGTGATTCACGAATGGCAACGGCTAAAGGTTCCAAAGCAATGTCAAATAATAGAGGACTTAAAGGGCAACCTTGCCTGGTCCCACGGGACAACTGAAAAAAAGGAGATCTTTAATTATCGGTAAGAAACAAAGCCAAAGGTTTATAATACATTAATTTAATCCATGATATAAATTTCAAGCTAAAATTATAATTCTGCAAAGTATAAAATGAATATAGCCATTCAACTCTATCAAATGCTTTTTCAGCATCTAAGAAAAGGACATTCTGGTATTTTAGATGAAGTATAAATTATATTAATAAATTTTCTAATGTTAAAAGATGAATAACAGTTTTTAATAAATCTGGTCTGATCTTCCGAGATAATTTGAGGTAATACATTTTCTAATCTGGTGGCAAGAATTTTAGGAAAAATCTTAGAATCCGTATTCAGCAAGGATATTGGCCGATAGGATTCACATTCAGTGGGGTCTTTATCTTTTTTAAGAATTGGAGAAATGGAGGCATCATAAAAAGATTGTGGTTATTTACCTACAGTTAACGCATCTTTAAAATTTTTACAAAGCCAAGGACCAAGTATAGAAGAAAAGGATTTTAAAAATTTGGCAGTATAACCGTCCGGACCAGGGGCATTACCTGAATTCATTGAAAAAGGGAGTGGGTTCCCCTTTCCAGACCCTGACCGAGGACTTGCCTGCACTCCTCAGGGTTACATATAGAACCACTCGGGCAGGGACAGGGAGTGGGTTCTCCTTTCCAGACCCTGCCCGGGGACTTGTGCCACTCCTCAGGGTTATATAAGGAACCTCTTGGGCAGGGACAGGGAGTGGGTTCCCCTTTCCAGACCCTGACCGGGGACTTGTACCACTCCTCAGGGTTATATATGGAACCTCTCGGACGGGGACAGGGAGTGGGTTCTCCTTTCCAGACCCTGCCCGGGGACTTGTGCCACTCCTCAGGGTTATATATGGAACCTCTCGGACAGGGACAGGGAGTGGGTTCCCCTTTCCAGACCCTGACCGGGGACTTGTACCACTCCTCAGGGTTATATATGGAACCTCTCAGACAGGGACAGGGAGTGGGTTCCCCTTTCCAGACCCTGCCCGGGGACTTGTGCCACTCCTCAGGGATACATATGGAACCTCTCGGGCAGGGACAGGGAGTGGGTTCCCCTTTCCAGACCCTGCCGGGAGACTTGTGCCACTCCTCAGGGTAATATATGGAACCTCTCAGGCAGGGACAGGGAGTGGGTTCCCCTTTCCAGACCCTGCCCGGTGACTAGTGCCACTCCTCAGGGTTATATATGGAACCTCTCGGGCAGGGACAGGGAGTGGGTTCCCCTTTCCAGACCCTGCCCGAAGACTTGTGCCACTCCTCAGGGTTATATATGGAACCTCTCGGGCAGGGACAGGGAGTGGGTTCCCCTTTCCAGACCCTGCCCGGGGACTTGTGCCACTCCTCAGGGTTATATATGGAACCTCTCGGACAGGGACAGGGAGTGGGTTCTCCTTTCCAGACCCTGCCGGGAGACTTGTGCCACTCCTCAGGGTTATATATGGAACCTCTCGGGCAGGGACAGGGAGTGGGTTCCCCTTTCCAGACCCTGCCCGGTGACTTGTGCCACTCCTCAGGGTTATATATGGAACCTCTCGGGCAGGGACAGGGAGTGGGTTCCCCTTTCCAGACCCTGCCCGGGGACTTGCGCCACTCCTCAGGGATATATCTGGAAACTCTCGGGCAGGGACAGGGAGTGGGTTCCCCTTTCCAGACCCTGCCCGGGGACTTGTGCCACTCTTCAGGGATATATATGGAACCTCTCGGGCAGGGACAGGGAGTGGGTACCCCTTTCCCAGGCAGATGCCCAAAGGTGACCGGGAGCCACCAGAGGGGCTGATGTAATACAAGCCATGGTACGGTGGGTCACTGAGGTATGGGAACCCATTTGAATGACAGCACGACTGCAAGCGGATTTTGGTGAATTTACCCGATAACTACAGAAAAAAGGAGAATCCCTTGCGTACTTTATAGCTCGTTTTAAGGATACGTGAGAGTCCAATGCCGGCAAACCCCTGGACTTATCAGTAAGTCCAGCTGGCAGTGCAGACTTTTCTAAACTGTCTCAGGTCCAAGCCTGCCCACTCCTTTAAGTTAACTAATCTCAATTCGCCGTGTCAGACCTGGCCCCGGGTGACATAAATTCTGATGAATATGGAGCGCAATTGACTCTTTAACGGGACTGGGGAAAAGCGAGAGTGAGCACAGAGAAACGGTAGTGAGGAGATGGAGTTCGGGTCCTGACGAAGAACCCAGAACGGGTGGCAGGATCGTGCGGACGGTGCAGATGAAGAGGACACTTGTCACACTGATACTCGACAGAGTTCCACATTTACTCTCCACAATACCTTTGGTCCCGGATAGGGCAGGCCAGAGGGTACGGATCACAGTGACACTCGACAGAGTACCACATTTACTCTCCACAATCCCTTTGGTCCCGGATGGGGCAGGCCAGAGGGGACAGATCACACTGATACTCGACAGAGTACCACATTTACTCTCCACAATCCCTTTGGTCCCGGATAGGGCAGGCCAGAGGGGACGGTGATACAGGCAGCTGTGATCAGGCTCACCACACAGGCAGGCTCTTTTCTCACTGCTGTGATCAGGTATAAGGTACATGAGCCTCAGGACTCGCCCCTCCGGGGTCAGGAACAGTTACTACCCCTCAACCATCAGGGTGCGGAACAACACAGGATAACTGCACTCACCTGCTGTCCATAGAGTTGCTCCCACAACAAATCATCGTACTGGGACTGTCTCAAAATGAGTGAAATAAGAGGTGGTTTGACAGAGACAGATCGCATTCCTGTCTCAGAATTAGAGAAATACAATCTCACAGGATATTTACAGCAGAAGGGCTGGAATGATGTTTCCCATAAGGTGTGGAACCAGCGGGCACAGACTCAAAATCCGAGAACAATTCAGCAGGACTGAGATGAGGAGTAATTTCCTCACCCAGAGTGCAGTGAATCACTGCAATTATCTCCACAAGGTTTCGGAATTGAATAGACATATCCTGGGGCTCAGCGGTGATGGGAAGTTGCAGGAAAGTGGTGCTGAGGTCAAAAGTCAAGCATGTTCTGAGTAAAGGGCAGAAGAGGCACAAGGGGCCGAATGGCCACACCTTCTCTATTTCTTATTTTCTGAAACACGAGTTTACCTTTGCGCCTCACTATTTCTTGTCCTGTCAGATTGAACAGGGAGCGCTGAGAGCACCGGACATCTATCGGCAGCCGCTGCCGTTATTTCATGTTCTCGTTGTTTATTTGCATTGGCGAAGTTTGTTGTCTTCTGCACTCTGGCTGATCTTTCAGTGATCCAGATATAGCTACCGTTCTGTAGCTTTGCTCTGTATGTTTGTAGGTGTTGTATGTGGTGACTTATATGTACACTGTTAGTTTTTGGAACAGTCGCTTGGGTAATCTGAGGTGGAGGAGTATTTGGGGCTTATTTAAAACTATGCATAGATATTATCCAAATAGTGTTTATCTGACGGGTTAATTCTGATATTGAAACTAACTGTTATTTTTGTGGTTTATAACCAGAGGATTTTTTTCATCTGTTTTGGGATTGTGAATATGTTAAAACATTTTGGGTTGATGTTTGTCAATTTATAGATCATTATATTAATGTGGATTTTACTTTCTGTTTTGAAAATGTCTTATCTGGGTTTACTAATTTTACTTTGAACTTTGAGCCTTTGGGAACTTGTTTTGTTTCTGATATCAAACCTTGACTGACATATCCAGCAACCGGCAGCAGCCCGTCCTCGGACACACTCACAGCCAATCAGAGAACACCCCTGAGAGACTCTTGCCTCCATTGGCTGAGGAGTGTCAGTGGGCGGGATGCTGGGCGGACCGAAGTTTGGAACCGGGAACGAGTGGACCCGGTGAGAGACCCGAGATTGGGAGCAGATCCCCGGGTAAAGGCTGCAACAGCGGCCGGAGTTTTGAATCCTTCCGATGGTGGAGGTGAAGATTCGGGCGGAGACACCGTGAGATGTTTCAATCACACAGGGGGTGCCCGGTCTTTACCCGCCGTGGATCGGGGCCTGTTGTCCGGAGTTTCCTCCCGGTCCTATCTCCTGCTGCTGGGATCCGGGAGCTGGCCCGCAGCGGCTGCCGATGGAACTCCGGTGTGTGAGCGCTCCCCTGTGCAAAAGGACAGGCTGAAGGTCAAGGGAGAACCAGGCGCAAAGGTAAACTCGGACTTTAGGAACAAATAAACAGACTTTCCGTCTTTTCCGCCTTTCACACAGAACATGCCTGATCTTTGACCTCAGCGCCACTTTCACGCAACGTTCCCAGCATCGCAGAGCCCTAAAATTTGTCCTTCAAATTTAGAAACCTTGTGGAGAAAATTCCAAAGTTTCACTGCCCTCTGGATGAGGAAATTCCTCCTCATTTCAGTCGTGCTGAGGTGTACTCGGATTCTGTGACCCCCATTCCTCACCACAGCCAAAGGAAACATCATTTCTCCCTCAACACTGTCAATACCCTGTGAGACTCTGTCTGTCTCAGTCAGACGGCCTTTTATTTCTCTAATTCTGAGACAGGCCCGGTTAGTATAATCTCTCCAAGGACACTACCTCACCTCCTAAATCAATCTGGGAAATCCCTTCATTCCCTTCATCCCACAAGCTGACTCCGGGAGGGAGACCAGACCTGTGCAGTGTTCCATGTACGCTCTCACCAGGACCCCATATACCTTCAGAGGAGATCGTTATTCTTCTATTCAAACCTTACTTCCCATTCAATGCTCTTCATTTAATATCGAACTCAAACAGTGAACAGACACAACACAGCCTCAGCCATGAATTTAAAGGGCAGGTGTTGCAACAGTTTGAGCTTCATACCGGGGGCCATGGAGCAAGCAGGGTGTCACAAAGGGAGGAATGTGGGAGTGTTGTATTCTGAGCCCAGCTGTGTGTGTTGGTGTATCAGAATCAGGTTTAATATCATCCGCATATGTGGTGAAATTTGTTCCTTTGTGTCTGCAGTACATTGCAATACATAGTAATAAAAACTATAAATTAGAACAAGTATTTATAAAATTAAATTTGAAATGTAGTGGCAAACGTGAGGGAAAATACTGAGGAAGTATTCGAGAGTTCATTGTCCTTTTAGAAATCTGACGGTGGAGGGAAGAAGCTGTTCCTGAGACATTGAGTGTCTCTTCAGGGTCCTGTAGCAATGAGCCGAAGGCATGTCCTGGGTGATGGGGGTCCGTAATGATGGATGCCACCTTTTTGTGGCCTCATCTTTTGAATGTGTCCTGGATGCTGTGGTGCCCATGAAGGAGCTGGCTGAGTTTACAACTTTCTGCAGGATTTTCCAATCCGGTGCAGTGGCCTCTCCACACCAGGCAGTGATGCAACCAGTTAGAATGCTCTCCACAGTACATCTGTAGAAATTTGCAAGTGTCTTTAGTGACAGACCGATTCCCCTCAATCTCCGAATGAAATATAGCGGATGTTGTGCCTTCATTGTAACTGCATCAATATGTTGGGCCCAGGATGGTTCCTCAGAGATGATGACATGCAGGAAATGGAAACTGCTCACCCTTTTCACTTCTGATCCCACAATGAGGACTGGTGTGTGCTCCCTTGACTTCCCATTCCTGAATCCACAATCAATTCTTTGTCTTCATGATGCTGAGTGCAAGGTTGTTGCTGTGACACCACTCAACTTGCTGATCTATCTCACTCCTGCACTCCTCCTCGTCACCATCTGAAATTCCAACAACAATAGTTGGGTTGTCAGCAAGTTTGTAGATGAGTCTAGACACACAGACGTGGTGTTGAGAGAGTAGAGCAGTGGGATGAGCACGCATCGTTGAGGTGTGCCGGTGTTGATTGTCAGCAAGGAGGAGATGTTATTTCTGATCCACACAGACTGGGGTCTCCTGGTGAGGATCCAGTTGCAGAAGGAGGTGCAGAGGCCCAGGTTTTGGAGCTTGTTGATTACAATTGAGGGTCTGATTGTGTTGAACGCTGAGCTGTAATCAGCAGCCTGACTTGTGCATTGCTTTTGTCCGGGTGATCTAAGGCTGAGAAGAGAGCCTGTGAGATTGCATTTGCTGTAGACAGATTGTGGTGATCGGCAAATTGCAGTGGGTCCAGGTCCATGCACAGACAGGAGTTGATTCCAGTCAGGACCAACCCCCTCAAAGCTCTTCATCACAGCTGTGTGTCTGTGTGTGTGCGTACACGCTTGAAACAGTGATCCCAGTTTGATTCAGGAATCTTTCCTGTAGCTGGGGTACCTCAGAAGAGGGGTCATTGTGATGGGACGATCATTCTGATCAGAGCCAAATCATTTAGCCAGTCGATGCTGAACCTTTAGAAATTACAAAGCACGTGTGTTTGAGAGAGTAATTTAAATGTAGAATTCAAAATTTACAAAGTAAGTTTATTATCGATTTTTACGCATGTCACCATGTTCAATCCTGAGATATTTTTTTTTCGGACAAACTCAGTAACTCAAAGAATCATGATTGAATCAATGAAAGCCCGAACCCAACATTGTAGACAAAATACAATGTGCAAAAGACAACAAACTGTGCAAATACAAAAGAAAAAAAAAAGTAATAAATAATTACCATGAACAGGTGATGAAGAATCTGTGAATGTGTCCATGGGTTATAGGAACAGTTCAGTGATGGAGCAATTGAATTTGAGTAAGATTATCTCCTCTGTTTGAAGAACTTGATGTTTGAAGGGTGATAACAGTTCCTGAACCTGGTTGTGTGGGTCCAGAGACTCCTGCACTTTCTTCCTGATGGCATCAGTGAGAAGAGATCATGTTTCACATGGTGGGTTCCTTGATGATAGTTGTAGCTTTCCTATGACAGCACACCAGAGAAATGTGCGCAGTGGTGGGGAGGGTTTTACCCGTGATGTACTGGGCCGTATCCACTACTTTCTGCAGGATTTTCCTTTCAAGGGCTTTGGTGTTTCCATACCAGGCCATGATGCAACCACTGAACATATTCTCCACACACACCTGCAGAAGTTAGTCAAGGTTGTAGATGTCATGCTGAATCTTTGCAAGCTTCTAAGGAAATGGAGATGTTGCTGTGCTTTCTTCGTAATTACACTTCCATGCTGGGCTCAAGACACATCCTGGAAAGTGATGCCACTGAGGAATTTAAGGTTGCTGACCCTCTCCGCCTTTGATCTCTGATGAGGACAGGCTCACAGATCTCCTGGTTCCTCCTCCTGAAGTCAATAATTAGCTCCTGGCTCTTGCTGATGATTGCCATAAGACCATCAGATATAGGAGCAGAACTAGGCCATTTGGCCCATCGAGTCTTCTCCGCCATTTCATTTTAGCGGATCCAATTTCCCTCTTGGCCCCAATCCCCTGCCTTCTTCTGGTAGCCCATCATGCCCTGACCAGTCAAGAAACTATCAACCTCTGCCTTAAATGTACATGAAGATTTGGCCTCCACAGCTGCCTATGATTCACTATCCATAGAATCCATAGATTCATTACTCTCTGGCTAAAGAAATTCCCCCTCATCTCCATTCTAAAGACACCCCTCTATTCTGAGGCTGTGTCCTTTGGTCTTAGACTGTCCCAAAATAGGAAACATCCTCTCCGTATTCACTTTAAAATCCTTTCACTATTTGATATATTTCAATTAGGTCTGCTCTCATTCTTTTGAATTCCACTCAACACAGGCCCAGAGCCATCAAATACTCCTCATATGACAACATATTTAATTTGGGAATCATTTACGTGAACCTCTTTTGGATACTCTCCAGTTTCAGCACATCTTTTTCTCAGATGAGTCCAAAACTGCTCACAGTACTCCCAGTGAGGCCTCACCAGTGCTTACAAAAATTTCAACATTACATCCCTGCGTTTATATTCAATTCCTCTTGAAATGAATTCTGACATTACATTTGCCTTCTTCACCACAGACTCAATTTGCAAATTGACCTTTAGGAAGTATTTGGAAAATAGTCAGCCCTTTCATTTCTTCTACCAAAGTGCATGCTGATACCCTTTGCTGACACTGAATTCCATCTCCCACTTCTTCGCCCATTCTCCTCATCTGTTGATGACCTTCCATAGTCTCTCTATTTCCTCAAAACGACCTGACCCTCAACCATCTTCATAGCACCTGTAAACTTTGCAGCAAGGTCATCAATTTCATCATGCACATCAGTGACATTTAACAGAAAGAGTATCAGTCCCAACACTGACGACTGTGGAACCCACTCATCAAAAGGCTCCATTTATACCCACTCTTTGCTTCCTCTCAGTCAGCCACGGCTTTGTCCATGCTGGAATCTTTCCGGTAATACCATGGGCTCGTGGGTTGTTAAAGCAGTTTCGTGTGTGGCATCATGTCAGAAGCCGTCTGAAAATCCAGGTGAACAACATCAATCGATTCTCCTTTGTCTGTCCTGCTTGTTATTTCTTAAAATAATTTCTACAGGTTGGTCAGGCAAGATTTTCCCTTCAGGAAACCATGCTGACTGTGGCCTATTTTATCTTGTGACACGGTACTCTCAGACCTCATCATTAATAATCGACTCCAACATCTTCCCAATCACTGCGTACAGACTAACTGGCCTATAGTTTCCTTTCTTCTGCCTCTCTCCCTTCTTGAAAAGTGGTGTGACATTGGCAATATTACATTCTTGAGGAACCATTCCGGAACATTGTGATTCCTGAATGTTCATTACTAATGGGGCCACAATCTTTTTAGCCACCTCTTTCAGAAAGCCGGGGTGTACACCATCTGGGTCACGTGACTTATCTAACTTGGCCTTCCAGTTCCTCAAGAACCTTCACTCTGGTTCTGGTAACTTTGCACACTTCTGACTCCTGACACCCGGAAGTCCCACCATTCTGCTGGTGTCTTCCTCTGTGAAGACAGACACAACACACTTATTCAGTCTGTCTACCATTTCTTTGTCTCCCGTCACTGCCTCTCCAGCATCGTTTTCCAGCCACCCGAGACTTTATATTAGATAAAAATTGGGATATGTGTGCTTTAATTGGACAAGAGTGTTGCACCAACACACCAGACAAATCTGAAAATGTAACTCACCTGATGGATTATATTTGAGAGGCAGCAGATAGAATGAGAGAAGTGGGAGAGCAGTTCCACAATGATAACCCCTCAGTAAGTCAGTGGCCATTTGGGACTCTGGGACGATGGTGGGATACTGGTTTACATTGTACAGTTCCACAATGATAACCCCTCAGGAAGCCGGAGGCCATTTGGGACTCTGGGAGGATGGTGGGATACTGGTTTACATTGTACAGTTCCACAATGATAACCCCTCAGGAAGCCGGTGGCCATTTGGGACGCTGGGACGATGGTGGGATACTGGTTTACATTGTACAGTTCCACAATGATAACCCCTCAGGAAGCCGGTGGCAATTTGGGACGCTGGGAGGATGGTGGGATACTGGTTTACATTGTACAGTTCCACAATGATAACCCCTCAGGAAGCCATTTTTGGAATCTGGATGAGAGAATACGGTTTTACACTATGGAATAACCATTAGAGTAATAATAATCAGATTATGATTATTTTACTCTTCCATGTGACCGAAACGAGGGGACAGAAGGAATATTTTGTAAACGCTGTGTTTGAGGTCCCCTCCCATCCGTGGTGAGAATGGAGGTGAACTTACCCCCGGCAGGTAATAAAGAATAAAGCTGCTTGATGAAGAAACACTCAGTGTTGGGATTGTGTTCTGTGAGTCTCAGCAGAGAGATACTTGACAGGGGGTTAGGGGTGAAAGATGGGGAGTTTATGGGGCACATGAGGGGATACCTCTTCACTCAGAGGGTCACAGGAGTGTGAAATGAGCTTCACCCACCCACAACGTCTGCCCCCGAATGAGGTGGAGCCCAAATGGCGGGTCCCTCAAATGAGCTGCTGCCAACCGGAGACCGGGGTCTTCGGGCTGGTTTGTTGCCGCCAGAGAACATGATGTGTGTCCCTGGTGATGGACCCACTGACGGTAGGTGTCGGCGCTGGGGGCGGGGGGTGTTAGTGTTGTACTTGTACGGGTGGGTAGAGATATGTCAGAGCCAGCAGATGCCAGACAAGGGCTCGTCCTTTATTCTGGGATGTCCTGGTATCAGTCGTAACGGGGTTTACCCGACGGTGCAGTCTGGGAGGTCAGGGACTGGGCCGTCTCCAGTGCCAGTACAGTCACTCTCAGCTGAGCCTGGAGTGGGAGCAGGGACGGTTCCTGTTGGGTTACGGACATGAAGGTCCAAACCCGGGGAGACGCCATTGTCAAATTTCACCAAGAAACAATCAGGCCAAACAACTTCAGGCAGAACTGCTCAGGATGACAAACAGACATCAGTACACAGAAATGACAACTTTTAAAATCAGAAATAAACCAATGTAAAAACAAATTTAAAACCAGCTCCTTTGCCTGGGTATGGGTGGAATGGAAATGGTCCCGACGCAAATGAGGTGGTT
The DNA here is from genome assembly GCF_030144855.1 of Hypanus sabinus. Lineage (NCBI taxonomy): Eukaryota > Metazoa > Chordata > Chondrichthyes > Myliobatiformes > Dasyatidae > Hypanus > Hypanus sabinus. The sequence goes on from NW_026778995.1 coordinate 378,140, forward strand.
TCACACCGTCTGCACGACTCAGTCGCCCCATTGAAGGAGTCGCAGTGGCGATTGAGTTCGCACTGAGAGGGGGATTGGACACGGAGTGAAAGGCCTGATGAGGGTCGGTTTGATTGCCAAGGGGATCTGCTGTCTTGTCTTGTGGGCTGGCCACTTACGGCTTCCTCACCGGCTCAGACACTGAAAGCCCGTGTTTCCCTGCACCCCACCCCCCCCACCCCGGATCCAGGCAGTCTCGTCCCCCTGGGAGATGAAAGAGAAAGTAAATTCATCCGCTTACAACTGGACAATGATGTATGTTAATTATTTGGAGAATGCAGATCAAACAATTAGTGAGGTTGTGGATGTCACCTAAACCGGTGTGTGGAGAAAGTGAGGGTTGTCTAAGGTTACAGTGGGATCGGGACCAGTTGGGAAAGTGGGCCGAGGAATTGCAGGTGGATCTTAGCTGTCACTCAGAAACAGTTCTTCAGGGGGTCAAAGACCACTGAGACACGAAAGAGAGCTTTTCTTGGGCTCTGGATTCAAACAGACAAGACTGGTGCACTCGTACCAAGGCAGAATATAAGTTGTTGCTCCGCCACCCTGCGGGTGCAGTCATCAATTAGGAGCAACTTCGCACCATCCTCCACAAGTCTGACTTACCAGTCAGCAAGCATTTTAATTCTTCATTCCCAGTCCTGTTCCGCCGTGTCGATCCGTGGACTCCTCTTGTGCCAAGATGAGCTCCTCTCCCCGTGGAGGAGCAACACATTATATTCTGTCTGGGTACCCTCCAATCTGATGGCATGAACATCGATTTCCACTCAGGAGAACAAATTACCGTCACCCTCCTCTATGCCCCACTCTGACCTTGTACTTCTCACCTTCCTACACTCCTCCCGGGACCCTCCTCACGCCCTCTCTCTGGTCCACTCTCCCCTCCTATCAGATTCTTTATTCTCCAGCCCACCCTTTCTTGACCTTCCCCACCCACCCGGCATCAAATTCCAGCTCGCCTCTTCCCCTCCCCCACCACATTTCTCTTCTGGCACCTTCCCCCGTGCTTCTCTGCCCTGCAGAAGGCTTTCTGCCAAAAAACGCCGTCTGTTTATAATTTTCTATAGATGCTGCCTGAAGTGCTGAGTTCCTGCAGCGTTTTGTGTGAGTCGCTTTGGATTTCCAGCATTTGCAGACTTTCTCCTGTTAGTTCCAGAAATCGCCGTCCGTGACCAGACGATCACATGCGCATGCGTAAGGTCGCGGTGTGTTTCGCGCGTGCGCACGATGGACAGCTTTAGTCCTTGTGGGAATCACCTTTGTTCCATCTTGATCTGGACCTTTCTACCTGTGAGAACTTGTTTAGTACCATTCGCTTTGGGTACATAATGATACCAATTACCTTTGGCCTGGGTAACAAGTGACCTGTAGCGTTCTCATCACAAATATGCCACACTCCAATGAGAACAAGGACTGCCCTCCCCATCATGTTCATTGGCATTGCCTCTGATGGGCTCTCCACCATCAATCACCTGTGCGGAGGGGCAGAGTAATTTGAAACTCTCCAGGGTTTGCCATGTAACATCACATGCTCTTTGTAGTGCTGTCGTACATGACCAGAACTTGAAATAATACCAATGTTTTCTCTAATTTATTTTTCTCAGAACGTATGGACCGAGTATTTGTCTGAAAGTTAAATGTTTAACCATCATGAAAACAGCACGGCATCAACAAAACACCAGCTGTGCAGCAGCAAAGGCTGTCTGTGTGGGAACATTTCAGTTACTGCGCAGCTCGGAATAATATGGGACAGAGAATAATACTAATGGAAGGAATCAGCCTGAGCTAAGTCACAGATTGAAATTCCCATTCTCACGCACAGGAAATCTGTTGGGGAATTGGATGGACAGACCAGTTGCCGGCGTCATGAGCAGTTGGAAGGAGAATTTTTCCCCCAACTTGGGTTGATCCTCGCTGTAACAGTGTGATGTCAGAGTTCAGAAAGGAGATTAAAATTATTTCATAATATATCGGCTGTGAAAATTAATCAGATACAGGAGCAGAATGAGGTCGTTTGGCCCATCGAGTCTGCTCCACCATTTCATTACAGCTGATCCATTTCCATCTCAGCCGCACTCTCCTGCCTTCTCCCCATATCCCTTCCTGCCCTGACTAATCAAGAATCCATCACCCTCTTCCCGAAAATAGACCCAATTACTTGGACTCCAGAGCAACTCATAGCAGCAAATCCCACAGAGTCACCACGCTCCGGTTAAAGAAATTCCTCCTCATCTCCATTCTGAAAGAACAAAGCTCGATTTTGATGCTGCGTCCTCTGGTTTTCGACTCCCCCACTCTTGTCAACAAACTCTCCACATCCACTCTATAGAGACTTTTCAATGTTCGATAGATTTCATTATTCTGAACTCCAGTGAGTAGAGGCCCCGAGCCATCAAATGTTCTTCATCAGACAAGCCCTATAAATCCTGAAATATTTTTGTAAATTTCCTTTGAACGCTCTGCAATGTAAGTACATCTGTTCTACTTAAGGGGCCTGAATCTGCTCTCAACAGTCCAAGTGAGGCCACATTTTATAAATACTCAACAATACATCTTTGCTTTTATATTCTCCTACTCTTCAACATTATTTCCTCTCTATTGCCTCTAACAAAGTGGATGACCATACACTTCTCTGAATGATGACTTTAATTTATTGATGTCTTTTGTAAATCTTTTTTACAGGTTAGAAATGACAAAAATTGTGTACGGGAATTTTAAGCAGAACAACATGTCAGTTTGCTGTCTCTGCCCAGATATTTAAGGAGTTACTAGATATTTAACAATGTATCACTGTTGATCCTTGGAGATGAAGAATTTTGTCATCACAGCTGGAAAAGTGCTTTGTGTCTGAAATGAAGTTTTCTGTTGTAACTCACTGAAATCCACTGGAACCGGGGAGCTGAGAACACACCAGCATTTGTTCACTGGAGATCAGTTCTTCAACTACATTGATTGTGCAAGGGGTTTACTACATCTGATATTTGATTTATGAATTGACAAAGAACTGTGGGAAGGGATTCACTCTTCACTCACTCATCTCACCTGCATGCACAACAGCGAGTTCACACTGATAAGATGTCGTTCACCTGCGCTGATTGTGGGAAGGGATTCCCTCGGTCATCCAGCCTACTGACACACCAGCGAGTTCACACTGGTGAGAAGCCGTTCACCTGCTCAGACTGTGGGAAGGGATTCACTCAGTCATCGCAACTGCGGAGACACCAGTCACTTCACACTGGGGAGAAGCCATTCGCCTGCTCGGACTTGTGGGAAGGGATTCACTTGGTCATCTGAACTGAAGATACATCAGCGAACTCACACTGGGGAGAGGCCATTCACCTGTTCAGACTGTGGGAAAGGGTTTATTCGGTCATCTCAACTGAAGGTACATCAGCGAGTTCACAATGGGGAGAGGCCGTTCACCTGCTCAGTCTGTGGGAAAGGATTCACTCAGTCTTCTGTACTGAAGGAACATCAGCGAATTCACACTGGGGAGAGGCCATTCACCTGCTCAGACTGTGGGAAAGGATTCACTCATTCATCTGTACTGAAGGTGCATCAGAGAATTCACACTGGGGAGAGGCCGTTCACCTGCTCAGACTGTGGGAAGAAATTCACTGACTCATCCAGGCAACAGGCTCACCAGCGAGTTCATACTGGAGAGAGGCCGTTCACCTGCTCAGACTGTGGGAAGGCATTTACTCGGTCAGTTGAACTGAAGACACATCAGCGAATTCACACTGGGGAGAGGCTGTTCATCTGCTCAGACTGTGGGAAAGGGTTTATTCGGTCATATCAACTGAAGGTGCATCAACGAGTCCACACTGGGGAGAGACCGTTCACCTGCTCAGACTGTGGAAGGGGATTTATTCAGTCATCTCAACTGATGATACATCAGCGTATTCACACTGGGGAGAGACCATACGCCTGTTCTGATTGTGGAAAGAGATTCAGTCAGTCATCCGACTTACAGACACACCGACGAGTCCACACTGGGGAGAGGCCATTCTCCTGCTCCCAATGTGGGAAGAGATTCTCTCAGTCATCCCACCTTGTGACGCACTACCGAGTTCACACTGGGGAAACTGTTTAAACAGGCGACAGGCTACAGGCTGGATATTTCACCATCACAGTTGCTGAATCAAGTTCAAAAGTGAATGTTGATGCCGAACTCGGCAATTACTGCTGCTGTTTATCAAACCCAGTTCTGCACTCTGGTCACTGGGCGTGGGAGTTATTCCTCAGCGAATGTTCACGTTTAATGGGACTGGAGTTTAATGGTTTGGATCTGTGACGCAGAAATCAGTTCTAATTTCTCCTTTCTCTCCCCAGAATATCATCTCTTATAACTGTCACAAGGCCAAAATGTACACTTCCCTATTAAGCTTCAGAGTGGGCAGTGCTGCCGGCCTTTCTGTTACTTTCATGCCCCAACGGATCAACTCGCCACCCACTCAGCAGTATCCAACAAGGTGTTCTGCTGAGGAGAATGCCCACAGGACAGCCCTGCACTGTCTTCCTAATGACCCTTACCTCTGCTGGTGGTCACGCTTCTCCTGTCCGAAGCTTGTACTCTGGGTGTGGCCATCTCTTCAGATGTTTCATTGATAGTATCTTCAGGCTCCCGAATGATCCTGAGTACATCCAACTCCCTGAACCAGTCAGTCAGGCGCTGTGATTGGGTGCACTTCCTGTAAATAGTCATCTGAAAACTGTCGGATGTCCAGAGTTCCCACATCTGACTGGAGGAGCATCCCATCCTGACTGCTCTGCACCAAAATACACCACTGTCTGAATGAATTAACATATGCAAGAAAACATCGAACGTGAATGGGTCAATGACAGTGGAAGTAGAGTGATCAATTGTCTGTGTTTTTGTCATGAGGTCGAAGGAATAGAGGCTGCCATTTTGTGAAGCTGCTCTGTAACCCCCATTTTGTGAACTGATTGCTATGGGATAACCTGATCAGATCAACTTTACACAAGAAGTTACTGGTATTCCCATTGTAAGCCTGAAATCACTCTCACATAATCTGTGTATTATGTACACTGTCAGGTCTGCAGAAGTAATCTCGTTATCTCTGAACCTGAAGTCACTCTGAGATAAGGTGTGTATTACGTACAGTGGCAGTTCTGCAGAAGGAATCTCGATATTTCTGCTGAGAGTCTGAGCGACACAGTTTGTCTGTTTGAAACCATAGTGGAGGAGAACAAAATAAATTACCTTTGGCATGATGTTGATTAGCCCTTGGACTACATCCAATGGAAATCTGTTAGTCATCAGCCTGATGGACTTCAGCCAACAAGAATGAGATGCGTCCTCTGAACTGATAAGAGTTGTTTCAAATGTTTCAAATCATGCTTGTTTCAAAACAAGTAAAGAGTTTCAAATGCAAAGGTGTGATAACTCCTGAGACTAACTATCACAAGGAAGAACCCCCAAGGAAGGGGCTGGAGGAGAAATGATCGATCATTTGGATACAATGGGATCCCCTGTTGCAATGTTGTGAATTTGAGAAGTGGTCAGGGTGTGTATTAGTACAGAGGGAGCAGTGGAATTCATGTTTTAAGTTGTTAGCCTGGGGTCAACGTAGTTATTTTGTTGTTTGTGTAGGAAAAATAAAATGCGAGCTGTGATTAATTACGAGTTGCCTGGTGAGTTTCCAAACTGATCTCAGTTGATGAACGGTGAACATATTTTCGCGCCCTGGGTGAACTCGAAAAGAAAGAAAAGTGGTCTGGGACCCTGGTGACGAGTTGAACCACACAGTAGGTTAGGATATTAAAATGTGAAAGGGAAAGGACAGGCAGAACCCAAGGATTCAGAGGATTTCAGAGATTACTTTCATGGTTAATTATGAAGGAACTGGTCAGATTATGAGGAGTGGTTAGAAAAGTTTGACAGCCAAGGGTCCGGGACTGTGGAGGAAGAATTGTGAAAAGTAGTTAGTGAAAATAAATTAAAGAAATTACAGGGGATTAAAAATATTGTAATGTGATGTTTGTTGGATGATCCAATTGAAGTGAAGGGAGAAAAAACTGAAACTGGCGGAGGAATTGTGTAAGTGTAGGGAAGAGTTAGAAATTCTGACGGAGCAGCATCAGGTGAATTTGATCCACGTAAGTCAGTTTCAGGCTCAGTGTGAAGCGTTAACAAGAGAAAATGAGAAAACTGAAGAGGAGTATAAACAGGCGGATACAGAATTAGAGAAAGGAAAAGTCAGGGTCGGGATTTACGGCTGTTGTGAATGTCATGAAGAAATCGGCAGATGAGAGGAAAGGCTGCGCTGATCGCAAGTGTTTAAAGCAGATGGAAAATCTGCAAAGTGAACTCTCAGCTCGGAGAGGAGTGATATCTGCGAGGACTGACGATGATGGTGATGCAGATTGGGGTGATTTAACGTATGAAGAGACGCTGATGAGGTAATCGTAGCCTTTGACCTGGGTCAGATATGATCAGGTAGTGTCCAAATTTCATAGAGTGTTTCAACCCTTAACCTCTACACTGTCCAGCTGGTGGATCAGAAGTCAGGGCCAAGTCACTGCCCATATAACCATATAACAATCACAGCACGGAAACAGGCCATCTTGGCCCTCCTAGTCCGTGCCGAACCCTTAATCTCACCTAGTCCCACCTACCCGCACTCAGCCCATAACCCTCCACTCCTTTCCTGTCCATTCCTCCCATCTGTTCCTGACCTCGAGCTCAACCCCTCTCTCCAGCTCCGTACCCAGTATGGGGCTCTTTCTGCTCCCTCCCCCATCCTGCTTCCTTGTTGTTCTTTTCATCAAGGCCCAGCACAGACAGTAGCCTCCATGCTGGCCGTAACGGGAACCCACTACAGTCGATCTCCATGAGGAACAGCCACGTCCGCCATCCTTTGTCCCTGCACTCCGGGACTAACAGTGTCAAAGCCAGGATTACTGGGGAAGTGGCCCGCCTCCCAGCAGGTTTTTCCGAGAGTGGGTGGAACCTTCAACACCCATTGCCCCAATGGTACCTGTAGTAATGGAGGGACTGCAGGACACACCAGAGCCGGGGGTGTGGGGCTTGTGTGACACGGTATTCTGACCCTTTGACGTGGCCCAATTGAGTGCTGGAGTGGTGAATGAGATGATTCTCGGAAACTTTCCCAGTGCATCCAGCAGACAGGATAACTCACGGTTTATATGAAACGGAGGAAGGGAAGCTAACCCTTCTCTGTCTAACTTTAGCTTTCCCTTCAGCCCTGCCGGAGGAACAGGCACCCTCCCAGGGGACATGGGGTGATGTTCAGAAGGCACCATTAGAAGCTGCTGGACTAATAGAGGTGACAGTGAGGTTTTGCATAACTGCAGCCGGTGGAAAGGTAAGGAAACTTCTGTATTTGTGACAAGGTTGTGGCCAGTTTTCTAGAGTGTCTTGGGTCCTACTTTGGATACGCAGAATTTGACGCCGTGACAGAGTAGGAACTGGCCGAGAAACTTGGTATCGCGCAGTACCGAGGAAAGCAGAAGGGTGTGTGAAATGATTGATCCATTAAAATCCCACACATGGTGAAGCATGGGCTCTCAGAAGGATGATGCGAATGAGGGAAAGGGAGTGAGGGAGAAAGGTACTGAGGAGGATAAGGGGAAACAGGGTTCGAAAACGACCCGATAACAGAACAAAGTTTGCAGTGGCAGAATGAAGGGAGAAGGGGGTGGGGGTGGCCGATCAGGATGAGCTCAACAACGCCACCTAATGGCTGGGTAGTCAACGACGTGGTTGGAATATCTACGTTCGCCCTGTTATGAATACTGGATCCACAAAGAAGTGATGCAATTCTGGACATGAAGTTTATTTTGACATTGATTGCCCACAACCCAGGTGGGTTGGGACTTGTCAGCATGTAACGATGGTCTATTGCCCCAAGAAGGTCAACTGTGTTACCTATAATATAATGCCCATGGTGCTGATGAAAAGCCATGACTTGAATCCAGAGTTACCCAGGGGGTCTCCAAGTTACATGTGCGTTCACCACATGGTTGGATGGTGCAGCTGGACCCCTTGCTGAAACTAAAGTAGGAATCCGCCCCATAAAATTTCTTGTAGATGATAATAAGGTAGATGGCGTTGTGGAAAGCTTGCTTCAAAGCTTGCGGAGAGATTTCGGTCAGTTAGAAGAGTGGGCTGAACGATGGCAGATGGAGTTTAATGCTGATAAGTGTGAGATCCTATATTTGGGTAGGAATAATCCAAATAGGACATAAATGATAAATGGCAGGACATTGAGGAATGCAGTAGAACCAAGGAATAATGGTGCATAGTTCGCTGAAGGTGGAATCTCATGTGGATCGGGTGGTGAAGAAAGCTGTTGGTATGCTGGCCTTTATAAATCAGAGCATTGAGTAATGTTAAAATTGTGCAATGCATTAGTAAGGCCGAATTTGGAGCATTGTGTACAGTTCTGGTCTCCGAATTATAGGAAAGATATCAACAAAATAGACAGAGAACAGAGAATATTTACTAGAATGTTACCTGGGTTTCAGCACCTAATTTACACGGAAAGGTTGAACAAGTTACGTCTTTATTCTTTTGACCATAGAGGTTTGAGTGGGGACTTGATAGAGGTATTTAAAATTATGAGGGGGATAGATAGAGTTGACGAGGATAGGCTTTTTCCACTTAGAGTAGGGGAGATTAAAACAAGAGGACATGATTTGAGAGTTAAGAGACAAAAGTTTAAGGGTAACACTAGGGGGTATTTCTTTACTCAGAGAGTGGTAGCTGTGTGGAATGAGCTTCCAGTAGAAGTAGAAATAGTAGTGTATATATATATATACATATATATATATATATATACATATGGTTCATAATGCAGGAGAGTCTCGAACCACCCTAAACATGGCTACATTCAATGCAACACATTGGGAAACAGAAGATGCAGTTACTATTGATGAATTTACGTGACACTCACGTGTGGGAGTACCGTTAAGATACATTCGAAACCTTGAGATTTTTTAATGTATTTAATCTTTTAATGTGTTCAATAGACCCTACATTATCCCAGAGTGCTTTGCTGTATGCTAAGTGAGGACGTGGCGGGAGGCGTGTGACTTTGGCTTCGAAAGACAAAAAATAAGATGATCGAAGTAAAAATGTTATTATGACCTGAAATCACTTTTGTGTTGAAAATGCATTTTTGTGTCAGGGCCCCACGCAGCTGTATCCACCCCCCCCCCCGTTTCTTTGTAACATGTGTGAAAATGCACTGTTTATTTTAAGTTTTGCAATTATTTTGTGGCACGAAACAGCTGTGGGAGTGGGGACAATGTTTCTGTTGCGTTTTTATTTGTTTTTGAGCATTTCGTGCGGAAGAGGAGTTGTTGATTTTTTTTTCTTGGTTTCGAGGCTATATGGTGAAGAAGAATCACAGGATTGTGTACTGCATACATTTTCTGATAATAAAAATAATGAAATGAAGGAATGAAAGAATGATACAAACATGGATTTTTATACTGTCTTGTGTGTGTGAGAGAGAGAGAGAGAGAGAGAGAGAGAGAGAGTGAGAGTGAGAGTGAGAGTGAGAGTGAGAGAGAGAGAGAGAGAGAGAGAGAGAGAGAGAGAGAGAGAGAGAGAGAGAGAGAGAGAGAGAGAGAGAGAGAGAGAGAGAGAGAGAGAGAGAGAGAGAGAGAGAGAGAGAGAGAGAGAGAGAGAGAGAGAGAGAGAGAGAGAGAGAGAGAGAGAGAGAGAGAGAGAGAGAGAGAGAGAGAGAGAGAGAGAGAGAGAGAGAGAGAGAGAGAGAGAGAGGAGAGAGAGAGAGAGAGGAGAGAGAGAGAGAGAGAGAGAGAGAGAGAGAGAGAGAGAGTTTCGTTGTGTTTCCTTATTTGTTTTCCATGTAATTGATATTAAAGACACCCGAATTCCACACTGGCAATGTGAAATCCTGGTTGAGCAGATGGAAATCCGTGCATCTGTATTCGGAGATAGATGCCTACATTTCAGGAGAATATTACTCGTTGGTGTACCGTTACGTTTGGGAATTTGAAATTAACTATTTTGTTAAGACTGGAATAATTTGAGAGCAATCCTAAAAATTGCTTAACTAACAAGATATTTTTCTTTTATAGAACAGAAAAGATGTTCAAGACTTTTGACATCTTGGTTAGAGTCCCCCAAACACAAACTAATCCAAGAGTTCATACTCTCGAGGAGAATGATAACAGTAGGTGATTCAATACAATTTGACAAGCTACAATGACATAATTTACTTCAGTATTATGTTTCTCAAATGGCTCCATTGAAGTACATATTTAGAGTGGGAGAATATTGAATTGATAAGAAACCACTGAAGGTTCAGTCACCTTTGTTGGGACAAACTAATTCACATAAACAGTCCACACATTGCACTAGTTAATTATTCAATCGCAATCTGTCACCACGGGGATTGCATCTGCCTGACGTAATTGGTTTGTAAATAATTTTAAAACAGCTATTTTTAAATGTGTTATAATGTGTCCCTGTGGAGTCGCTAAATGGTATTAAAAACCGCAGGCATGGGCTGCCTTTACATTTCATTCCAAGAGATCGCCTGTAGGACAGTGCGGACAGGTCACTGGACAGAGAAAATGCCTGCATTGTTGGATAGGTACTGTAGTGTGGAGAAAATATTGTACGTGTTCATCGCCGTCATTGGAGTTCCTGGTGAGTGAGCAGAGCAATTCATGTTTGGTATTTCTGTGTGTTAACCATGTGAATCTGACAAGCTTCTAACTTGATGATCATTGTAGAAATATCCGTTAGAGATTTTGATCCTGTCAGTTCAACACTCTGACTTTTCATATTTAAGGACAAGCGGAACTAAACTCCTGTCTCTCATCAAACTCACGGGATCGACTCGAACGTTGTTCTTACCTTCAATGACACCTTGTCCGGAGTTGTCCCAGTGTGGGGTCAGGCAGCTCTCCCGCAAGCTGTGACTGGGATGGGTTTACATTGTAAAGTTCACTGTTTCTGAGTTATTGATCAGAGAGAACCCCTGGTCCTGTGTTTCATATCTCCCTGTGGAGTCTGTCACAGTCGGATCCCACTGCCTGTCGGTCAATAATTGGGTCTGATCATCTGAACCAGTGCCAACGGATCTGCTGACGAGAGTTATCGAATTGAACTGCGCTGTGGAATTAATCCATTAACGGAGCCGCTCAGCCTCAGGTTGCTCAGTTGTTCCTGCTTTCCTTCTGAGACGCGTCGTAAATTTTCACCAGGACACCTCTTCGTCCTGGAGAAAAGTCTCGGCCCAATACCAAAGTTTGTTCAATTCCATGTACAGAATGCTGCCTGACCTGCTGAGTCCCTCCAGTGTTTTGTGTGTGTTCCTCTCCTCTGCATGCCTTATCGGCCCCATCATTTACGAGTTTCCAGGGGCCAGGTCAGTCACGATTAAATCAGTGATACCGGCCAGGTCAGGGACAGGAATCGGGATCAGCACCGACCTATGTTGTTCATGAAGATCGCTTTTATCGCCGACGATTGTCCACACATTGTCTCATCTCCACACTGAAGAAGGCAGGTCAGAGACAGTGTGACCAGTGTCCCAGGTTAGGTTAGCAGCCGTGCACTGACTCCACAACGCCTGGTCTTCAGCTGAAACCCGATCCCTTGAGGAATGCGTTCAGTAATGCCCTCTGTCTGTTATCTCTCTCTCCCTCACTCTCTCTGCTCCCTCGCCCTCCCACCTCCCCTCTCCCTGTCTCCCTCCCCCTCACCCTCCTCTTCTCCCCCTTTCCCACACGCAGTGAATTTATTGGCGATTGTGATCCTGTCTCGGGGAAAGTGCGGCCTCTCTACCTGCACCACTCGCTACCTGGTGGCCATGGCAGCGGCGGATCTACTGACCATTTTCACCGCGGTCATTCTGGGGCGAATCAAATCCTATTACTTCAGGTGGAGTTTTCTGAGCATCACTCCTGTGTACAGTGTTATCGATGTACTGAGCTTCACAGCCACACACTGTTCTGTCTGGTTCACCGTCGCTTTCACCTTTGACCGGTTTGTCGCCATTTGCTGTCAGAAGCTGAAAACAAAATATTGCACCGGGAAAACTGCGGCTGTGGTTCTAACAACAATCGGCGCACTGTTCTATCTGGAAAATGTTCCCCGATACTTCACACGGCAACCCGGGGTGTTCATCGACAATGTACCGTGGTTCTGTGATCTCAGGGACAATGTTTTCACTGACCCCGGGTGGATAGGATATGACTGGGTCGATACGATTTTAGTTCCATTCCTCCCTTTCGCTGGGATCCTGCTGCTCAACGCTCTGACAGTCAGACACATTTTAGTGGCCAGTCGGGTCCGTAAGGGGCTGAAGGGTCAGAGCAAGGGGGAGAACTGCAGTGACCCGGAGATGGAGAACAGGAGGAGGTCTGTGATTTTACTCTTCACCATCTCCGGCAGCTTCATCCTCCTGTGGATGACAACTGTTGTAAATTTCATATATTATCAGGTCTCAGGGGAAGGATTCAGTTTCAATGATTCTGAATGGATCTTTATCTACGTCGGGGTTTTGCTGAGTGATTTCAGCTGCTGCACCAACACGTTTATTTACGCGGTGACTCAGTCAAAATTCAGGGAACAGATAATTAGGACGGTGAAATATTCTGTCCCCTCGGTGCTTCATTTTATTAATAAAGCTGCGTCCTGAGCCCAAGCCGGACGCGACCACAATTTCTCCAGTCCGGAGGCAAACTTCTCACATTCACCGCCTGATCTCGCAGTTGTTATTCCGGGGCCGACTGACCGACTGACCAGCAGGTCTGGGACATTAGGATAGTGTGTTTCTGGGGAGGGGCAAAGCACTGTCCTGGTCTCGCCAGATGTCAGTCAACGAACTACTCTGAAATGCCAGCCATCCATTGGTCTGGGAATATGTCCATTTATCCCTATTCCCGCCCTCCAACCTCACAGACCGACTTTCCCACAAGACAGCTGGTGTTCTAGTCTGATGCTGGTAGGATAATCACATGTCAAACACACCAGTTTCCGCCTTCCGCTTGATTGATTGGCTAACGTGCATATAAATAGGGCGGGTATTGGATACATTGTGGTTGGCACTCCAAATTAATCCACGTTCCCGCCACTAACTGGACGGGAATATGGTGTAGAGGATAGGGAAATAAAACCCTTGCTGCTTCTTTGTTCTAATGAAAACTGAATTACACTCCAAAAATCCTACAGATTGTACCACGTGAAGCCCAATAGAGAGAATCAAATTAAACTCATTCCCACGACTGAAATGAAAGATATCCGCCCCCAACGATTGTAATGAAATCTGTATTTCATTTCTGTCTACCTGATCACCTTCACCCTGAAATAGTGTGTTTTCAAGTGCTTCATAATGACAAGAACTACATGACCCAGTATGGAGTTTTCCAACACGACATAAGGAATAATTCGTTATCGTCGGGCTAATTCAGGTCGTATCAATATAATTCCTTCCCTTCTTGTTTTTACCCGGTTCTCCCATGAACGGAACACAGGTGTTCTCTAAAGGTGCCTCCCCTTGTGCCCAGTATCCCACTAGATTTACCATAAGCCCCTAATTCTTAACCCTGCAAACTTCTGATTTGCAAAGTGGAAGGTCTTTATCTACAGTTGAATCTTCAACAGCTTTTGCAGCGAAATAGTCAACCCGTTCATTCACACCCAATTCTGAATGGACGCCCAATCCAAGTGAACCACAACATTCGACAAATGAACCACAATTGCTCACATCCGCAAATCGGTGTGTACCCCGTATATGGCAAATTACATCAGCAAATTACTGTGCATCCCATATTGGCCGACGCATTCCGTAATCTGTGTACATCCCAAATCCATGTTCAACCCCAAATCTGTGTGCCCCTCCAAATGCGCAAGCAACCCGCAAATCAGTGTGAACACCCAAATCCGTGTGCACCCACAAATCTGCGCACATTCTGAAACAGGAGCGCACTCCATAATCATTTTGCACACCAACCAGGTGAAAGCTCCACATGCAGATCATCTAATCCCAAAGCATCATTTTCAAACAGTACACAAAACGGCTGACTCGATAATAAGCACTCGCACGCAACCCACAATTCTTGTGTAAATCCAAATCCGCTGGCGTACGCTGATCCCATATTCGACAACACAGAAATAAGAGAGCACCACAAAATCTATGTGCAACCGTTGAAAGGACCAAGTACAGGGGTTATAAACGTATCGGAAATTAAAACCCGTCACAACTCCAAATCCGCAGTCTCCAAAAAATCTGTGAGAACACCGAAATCGGTAAACATCGCCATAAAGCCCGAAAGTAATGAAAATCTGTGCCAGCCCCAAATCAGTGCGCACCCCAAACACCTCACATGCATAATATCTTGTCTCAGAGCAAGAATCATTTCAAACAGTTTAGAAAATGGCTGTATCAACATTAAAAAAAAATCCCCAGCCACCCAGTTGTTTGTTTGCACCTCCAGATCGGCCGAAACCCCAAATCTGGATGCAACCTTAAATCCGTGTGCAGTCCTACCTCCGACAGCACAACCCTAAATCTGCGTGCACCCCCAAATCCAAATCCCCCCACCCAAAGCCGTGTGCCCTCCATAGTTGCCGACAAACCGCTAAATCTGGTCCCCAGGTAAGTGCGCCCCCACATGTTCGGGAATACAGCCATGAACTCGTGCGCATCCCTAAACGCATGCGCACCACCAAGGACCACGATGGTCGTTCCAAATCAGTCCCCACAACAGACCTGCTGACAACCCCATATATGCATGAGATTATCTCAGAACAAAAAATGAGTCGCATTGAAAATCTGCCTCGACGTAAAAAATCCGAACCCAGTCCAAAACCCGTGTGGAAATCTTGATGTGCAAGACCATCACGTGCTGCCACGTATGCACCCCGATATTTGCAAGCGGACATCACTAAATCCGCGTGTGTTCCCATGTTCGACAACGCACACTAAATCTGCGAACATTTGGGTGCGCACCCTCAAATATGTGCACATCACCAAGAGGGCACCACAAACCCGCTAAAAATCTGACACGCACATTAGAATGGTTTCAAGCAGTTCTCAGAATAGCCTCCACCACCTTCAAAAAGCTGTGTACATTCATTATCAACGTACAGGAAACAACCTTTATATTTGTTACTCAACCAAATCTACCGACACCCCTAAATTCATTTACATGCACGTCCTGAACTGGGGCTCTGCCAGCGAGATGTTTCCTGAGACGCCCGGGCAGAAAGGGGGCGCTTCACGCAAAAATTAGAGTTTCTAACATTGAGATAGTCTGTGAAGCCGATCTATTGACTTACATCCTGACCTTGGCAAAGTTGGATGCCAAAGTTCATCGTTGGTTCGTCGCGTTGTCTGCCTATGATTTCAGCCTGATGTACCGGCCGGACGGCCGGAACATTGATCCAGTTGTTTTCTCCCATGTGTGCATGAAGGTCTGGAAATGGACTGAGAGTGGATGGGCGTTCCCGTGCCTGGATTCATCACGGGGCTGGTTTGAGCGGTGGGTCATTTGGGAACTTCTGGTTGCGCCATTCCACAAGCCTGACCACTCTGGATGCAAAGCAGTTCTCTGAGCTGCTTCCAGAGGGAGTGACCTCCGCTCAGCGAGATGACCCTTGTGTAATCACCGTTTGGTCGGCTGCTGCGGAAGCGGATATGGCCCAAGCTGAAATGATGAAACACCCTGCCGTATCTCTACTGCGGAGAGACTGGCCGAAACGGCAGTTGAGGAACCAGATTCTGTGCCGGGTCACGTCTGCTCCAGAAAGTTCTCCGCGTTCCCAGTTGATTCTGTCTGGGAAGTATCGAGGATTGTATTGAAGTCATTTGATGATAATTCAGGTTATTTGGGGGTTGAAAAGATCTAGGGATTGGATCGTTTCTACTGACCCCGAATGAAAACTGTGGTCGTAGAGAAATGTAAACCGCGCATTCGATGTATTCGGAGGAAGACGCTGCCCACAAGGCCCATTCCGTTATCTCATTTGCAGAGAGTGGGGCCATTTGTTCTGGTGTGTATGGATTTCCTATCAATAGAGTCTGGTTCCAGCAACACGGCGATCTTGGTTATTACTGAACACCACATCGGGTGTGCTCAAACCTTCCATACAAAGGATCAGAGGGCATCGACCATGGTCAGTGTTATGCTCATTCTGGCCGCCCCAGACGGATACATAGCGATTAAGGAGGTAGTAGCAAGATGGGGAATTACCCGAAGGAACAATGACAGTACCCTTCCCCTCAACGGAATCCTCGAGGCAAGATCCTCCATGATTGTCCTGATGGTCCCGGTGGAAGTGCTGGATGAGGGAAGTGTCCAGGATAAAGCAACTGGAAACGAAGGAACACTGGGCCCAGTCGACCCTTGTCCCGACGTTTCACATCTAGTAGCCGCCGGATGGTTGGCGATGATCCGGGAGGGTGTAGGGGTTTCAGTCGGAGGACACAAGGGGCTGACGGAGAGTGGATTTAACTGGGAAACGTGCATAGATCTTGGTAGTTTAAGTCGGACCGCTGTGGGGTTGATGATACTTTAGACTTCTAAAGGTTCCAGGAAGCGAGGGGTGAGTTTCTTCTGCTCGATTTTGAGAGGGATGTCTATAATCAGGCGTAGGAGTCCGGTATCGATCGGCAATCGTCCCATTGCGATCGGCTGATCTGGGCAGGGTCGTGCGTGTATCCTCCCAAATTCGCGGCACCTATAGATATGGGCCTGAACAGACGGCACCACGATCTGCTCTTCTTGCTCGGGGAACAGCGGGGGTTGGTGCCCAAGGGAGCACGCGAAGGGAGATCTTCCGAAGGCAGCATTAACCAAAGAGTTGTGGGCGTACTCAACCCACGCGAGGTGGTCACTCCTGGCAGATGGGTTGTTGGTTTTTATACAACGTAGCGTCGCCTCCAAGTTTGACATGACCATGGTTCCTGCCTTGGACCAGCTTGTCATTGCACTCTTTCCTCCCACTTTGCCCAGAAAAGACCCAAGGCTTGAGCTTCAACACTCCGGCCTTCGGGATCTGCTCCACATTTGCCGTAATGGATTTTAGCTGGTCAAGGTTGTTGTGAGATGTGAGAATGTCACTGACGTATCTGTCGAGTTGGAGCACCTGCCGCTCCTCCTTCGTCCTCGGAGTCTCGCCAGAGGAATCTATGCAGGTGCACTTCCCGGTCTTCCAACCAAACCGAATTGTACATCTTTTTAATGTCACCCAGAGCAGCGTATATTCCTACCCCTAAATCCGAGTAGGACAGATCGAATCTGGTTGAGGACATCTGGACCTTTCATTAGCAGGTCGTTCAAGCTCACGCCTCTGAACGTTTGGCTGCTGTTCCACACGAGTCTCACTGGGGTCGTGACAGAGGGCGGGTTCGGAGCAATAATGTGACTGGAACTGGCCCGTTCCAGTTGAACACCGTGTCCTCGGACAATTTCATTTCAACCCTTCGATCAACCATGTCGCGCACCTGAGCAGTGCACGCAGGTTTCCAATCGGTTCTTTGGCTCGTTGCTTTTCCGTCCTGAGAAACGTAGCCTCGACTGTTCTTTTATTGTTTGGCAAGGAAGCTGGATCTTCTAACCAAGGATACCTGGCGTGGCAATGTGGTTCCTTGCTGTGGCGGTCACCTGTGACATAGGTGAGGCCTCTTTTTACAACTTCAGGATCCCTCTCTTCAGCAAGAGTCATTCATTCTTTTGCCGCCCGGCTGGCGGTTTCCGCAGCGGCAACCCCGGCATTTTGGCTCGCATGCTGCGCCAATACGATCCCACTTCCTCCACTCCAGGAAGTCTCGTTTGGTGGTTGAAGTACCTGACTCCTGGAGCTTGATGCCATCCTGTCTGTTTTGTGGAAGTTGCTCCGGGACTCTCCTGGTGAGCTCCTCGTACTGGACAGCTGCCGCTCTCATTGACCTTGCAAACTGTGACTTGGACATGGGGACCGACACAGACAGCTCCTCAAAGAGGTCAGGATGTGCTCCCCTGGCCATCTTCCCCAGGCGTCCGTCCCGCAGCACGAGGTCTCTAACAGCTCTGACTCTCTGAGACGCCAGCTGATCTTCTCTATGGCTTATGTGTAAATTTCTGCTGTTGCTTCGGAGTCACATGTTTGTGTACATTTGCAATGCTGTCTAGACATTAACAAACCGATTGCTGTGATTTGAGAGTGACCTTGGGAGTGATTTTTAGAAGGTACCGCTTTGTCTCGACCTGAATCTTCATCCCCGCAACCCCATGGACGACGAGAGTGATTTCCTCACTCCTGAGGTTCAGTCTACTTGCAGCCTTCTGGGTTGTATAATTGGCCAAGTCAATTAACGTCCCTATTTTTTGTCCAGCATTAGCTGTGACTTCGAGAAGCATCATATTCACCGGCATCTCTTACAATCCACTTTCCACCGGGAGGCCCGGCTTTTCTTTCACAGTGCGAAGGCTCTGGATGCGGTGTTTGAAAATACATCGCAACACTGTTTGGCCAATTCTATTGAAAGTTTACTGAAGAACTCATCCTGATCCTCTCCATATTTCTTCCTGTCTTTATCTTCCTCTGGACCGAAACTGCTCTTTTCCTGACCTGCTCTGCTTTTCTTTATGTCAGCATTGGGGCACAGATAGTAATGATGCTCGGGAGTACGCTCATCCTTGCAGTCTTGGTCTTTACACAGACAGGCGGGTTTATAGTATGAACAGTCATCATGAACCTCGATACACCTCTTGCATGCCGCCACCTTTCTTACAGCAGCCTCTTTTTCTGGTAGCTTTGGAGCTCGAAACCGTTTGCAAAAGTGGAGCTTCCTTTTGTGCTTTCCATCACCGCAGACGACACACCGTGCATGGTCGTCGCCCGACTTGGTAGACTTGGCTCAGCCCTGGTTTCTCTTCTACTCGGCTCTTCAACCCTCAGTGGCTCCAGCTGCTCATATACGCTCTCTTGCTCTTTGGGGAATTCCAAGAGACTGTCAAACCGATTATCTGGTGCCACAGCATTTCCCCTGTCAGCGACATAGACCAGCCATTCCTTTTTGAGAGTTTCTGGAAGTTTACTTTCAATTGAACTTGTCACCAGCGGATTTTTGATAGCATCCCTGTCTCCAAGGCCACTCAAGTCGTGAAGTGCCTTCTGCACAGTTTAAATTAATTCCATTATTTTCCGTGGCTGATAATCTCTGGCATTTTCTGTAACTCCTCCACAATTTCAACAGCAATGCACGTTCGATTCCCATAGCGGTTTTTGAGAACACGGAAGATGTCATCTGCAGTGTGATACGTAGAGAGGCGAAGGTCTCATCTGATTTGGTGGTCCAGACTGTCCGGTAGTTGAATCTTTATCACCTCTCTTGAACAGGTCGGCTCTCCCTGCCTCAGGAGTGCTTCCCAGTCCTTTCTCCATCTGTGAAAATCACGTTTTCTGCCAGTAAACTTGGAGAGGGCCGTCAGTTTCAGTCTGATGGCTGGCGTGGGAAAATTGGAGGAAAAGCCGTTGGTGTTAGTCTTTCAGCATCCTCCTTTCTCCTTTCTTTCTTGGAAACCAACTTGGGGATGTGGAGTTCGAGCCACTTTAGGCGACTCAGAAGTTGCTTCCAATCACCTGGCGGGATCCAGCATTTCCACCGACCATGCACCTCCTTCGCTGTCTGTACCAGTCGTTGCAGGTGGTTAAGCATGAAGTCATACGCCTCCTAGTGGCCATCGGGTTGTACAGCAGCGACGGTTTCACATTCATCCTCTGCTGCTTGTAGTGCTGTGAACATTTCAACATTTCCAAAGTTGTTCCAAAGAGTCTCCTGGATTAGGCTTCTGACCTCCTTCCGTTTCAACTCACATTCATTTGCCGTCTTTGCCAGGTCGGCTTTTTGCTGTTCAGTTAACACGGCTACTTTCTCTGCGTTCAGCTCCGCCTTCCGTTCCGCAATGAATCCGGCCCCCACATCATCATTGGCTTCCATGACTTTCTCGGCTTCTGCTGTGAGTTTATTGAAACTGACTCCGAGATTCTCTTCAGACATGTTTTGATGGGCCCTGGTAATACTGTTGGCCAGACGAGAAAATAATCATTTTGCTGTTGTTCGCTTTACCTTGAGTTGATCAACTGATTTCCCAATAGCTTGATCAGCCATGTTTGATTCCGCCTGCAGGCTGTTCACAGTTGAAAGGGCAAGTACAACTTTTTAATGGCGCTTTGATGTTGTTTTATCTCAACTTGATTTTCTTCCTTCTTAAGGATTCCAAGTTATTGCTCCTACTGCTCCAGCTCAAGTCTCCCAGATTTCCGTTTCCTGTCCTCCAGTTTCCCGGTCAAAAAGTTTTTTTTTCCCACTGTCAAGCAGCATTTTCACTGTAAAGCAGTGTTTTCACCGTCAACACGCACAAAACGCTGGTGGAACGCAGCAGGCCAGGCAGCATCTATAAGGAGAAGCGCTTAGTGGTCCAGAGCTTAGTGTTGCTTAAATTTCCAGCATCTGCAGATTTCCTCGTGTTTGCCTTTTCACTGTCAACCAGTTTTTCACTGTCAAGTCGGAGTTCTTGTTCTGTTGTTTGAACATGTGCAGCCTCCCCACTTGAAAGAGATTGAATGCGCCTACCTGAAGGTTTTTAACCGGATTCCACTCAATGACCAAACAACTTTTCCTTATATTTTTCGCAACTGCGGCAGTTAGTTCCGTTAGTTCTTAGTCATAAGTCATAAAAAATGTCATAAGTAATCAGTCATAAGTTTTCATTAGGTTAAGGTTAAGGTTGAGGTGAAAAACTGGCTGCCTCTCGGATTTTGTAGACGAATTCGGACCTGCACCTCTGTTTCTCTACTGAACCGCTATGGCCTCCGACCGGGCGAACTCTCTCGAAGGTTCGCGAGCTCTTAAGCCCCACGTCATCTCCAAGAAGCGCCTGCGCGCGATGGGCCCCGTGTCGGAGTTAACTCAAACGCAGTGACAGCGGTGCTCTTCTCCATGAACCGGGCTCAAGTTATTTAAAGTTCGGCATCTTACCGCAGATTCCAACGCTGCTCTCGGACTGCCGGCGTGATGATGCAGGGTCCGCCAAACTGTTTCAGGCAGTAGGTTCTGTCTGGTCTATCAGTAAATTCTTGTTCTTGCTTTTAACCATATAAATATTATTTTCTTTTGCCTCTAGGTCCCAATGCTTTCTAGAAACTCAAGTTTGACTTGACACTCACCTTACTCCCCACCGCTTCGCCATCTCACCACAATACCACAAGTCATAGGAACTGAAATACTCATTCCGTCCATTGAGTCTTCTCCACCATTCGATCACGACTATTGGATTATCCCTCTAAACCCCATTCTGCTGCCTTTGCCCCGTCACCTTTGACACTCTTATTAATCAACGACGCACCATTTATTTACTTAAAGCCTATTACTCCGCTGGGTTTAGGACAGCAATGAAGAGGATCACCAGGATGTTGGCTGGATTAGAGGCATGAGCTGCTGTGTAAGGAGAGTTCGGACAAACTTGGGCTGCTTCTCTGACGTGGAGGAGGCTCAGGGCGCCCTGATACGGCTTGATAAGATTAAAAGAGATATAGATAGAGTAGATAGCTGCCATTTTAAATCTTCGCGTCAAACCCAAGCTGAAATGAAGAAACACCCTGCAGTATCTCTACTGCGGAGAGACTGGCCGAAACGGCAGTTGAGGAACCAGATTCTGTGCCGGGTCACGTCTGCTCCAGACATGTCTCCGCGTTCCCAGTTGATTCTGTCTGAGAAGTATCGGGGATTGTGTTGAAGTCATTTGATGATAATTCAGGTTATTTGGGGGTTGAAAAGATCTAGGGATTAGATCGTTTCTACTGACCCCGAATGAAAACTATGGTCGAAGTGTACTGTAAACCGTGACTGCGTAAAGACTGTGTAAACCGCGCATTCGATGTATTCGGAGGAAGACGCTGCCTACAAGGCCCATTCCGTTATCTCATTTGCAGAGAGTGGGGCCACTTGTTCTGGTGTGTATGGATTTCCTATCAATAGAGTCTGGTTCCAGCAACACGGTGATCTTGGTTATTACTGAACACCACATCGGATGTGCTCAAACCTTCCATACAAAGGATCAGAGGGCATCGACCGTGGTCAGTGTTATACTCATTCTGGCCTCCCCAGACGGATACATAGCGATTAAGGAGGTAGTAGCAAGATGGGAAATTACCCGAAGGAACAATGACAGTACCCTTCCCCTCAACGGAAGCCTCGAGGCAAG
Source organism: Hypanus sabinus (assembly GCF_030144855.1). NCBI lineage: Eukaryota > Metazoa > Chordata > Chondrichthyes > Myliobatiformes > Dasyatidae > Hypanus > Hypanus sabinus. Next base: position 400,397 of record NW_026778995.1, read on the forward strand.
ATCCGCCATGATTGTCCTGATGGTCCCGGTGGATGTGCTGGATGAGGGAAGTGTCCAGGATAAAGGAACTGGAAACCTAGGAACACTGGGCCCAGTCGACCCCTGTCCCGACGTTTCACATCTAGTAGCCGCCGGATTGTTGGCGATGATCCGGGAGGGTGTAGGGGTTTCAGTCGGAGGACACAAGGGGCTGACGGAGAGTGGATTTAACTAGGAAACGTGCATAGATCTTGGTAGTTTAAGTCGGACCGCTGTGGGGTTGATGACAGTTTCGGACTCGAAACGTCCCAGGAAGCGAGAGGTGAGTTTCTTCTGCTCGATTTTGAGAGGGATGTCTTTGGATGAAAGCCACACCATCTGCCCAGGTCGATAATCAGGCGTAGGAGTCCGGTATCGATCGGCAATCGTCCCATTGCGATCGGCTGATCTGAGCAGGGTCGTGCGTGTGTCCTCCCAAAGTCGCGGCACCTATAGATATGGGCCTGAACAGACGGCACCACGATCTGCTCTTCTTGCTCGGGGAACAGCGGAGGTTGGTTCCCAAAGGAGCACGCGAAGGGAGATCTTCCGAAGGCAGCATTAAACAGAGAGTTGTGGGCGTACTCAACACACGCGAGGTGATCACTCCTGGTAGATGGGTTGTTGGTTTTTATACAACGTAGCCTCGCCTCCAAGTTTGACACGACCATGGTTCCTGCCTTGGACCAGCTTGTCATTGCACTCTTTCCTCCCACTTTGCCCAGAAAAGACCCAAGGCTTGAGCTTCAACACTCCGGCCTTCGGGATCTGCTCCACATTTGCCGTAATGGATTTTAGCTGGTCAAGGTTGTGGTGGGATGTGAGAATGTCACTGACGTATCTGTTGTGTTGGAGTACCTGCCGCTCCTCCTTGAGGTGGGTGAAAGGAGGGAGGTTAGCAGTTTCGCGCATTGCGAGCTGCGCAATGCCCCCTGCTGGTTTGTCTCCGATGTTCACTCTTGTGATTGCATATCTCCCAGCTCCTCGTCCTCGGAGTCTCGCCAGAGGAATCTGCGCAGGTGCACTTCCCGGTCTTCCAACCAAACCGAATTGTACATCTTTTTAATGTCACCCAGAGCAGCGTATATTCCTACTCCTAAATCCGAGTAGGACAGATCGAATCTGGTTGAGGACATCTGGACCTTTCATTAGCAGGTCGTTCAAGCTCACGCCTCTGAACGTTTGGCTGCTGTTCCAGACGAGTCTCACTGGGGTCGTGACAGAGGGCGGGTTCGGAGCAATAATGTGACTGGAACTGGCCCGTTCCAGTTGAACACCGTGTCCTCGGACAATTTCATTTCAACCCTTCGATCAACCATGTCGCGCACTTGAGCAGTGCACGCAGGTTTCCACTCGGTTCTTTGGCTCGTTGCTTTTCCGTCCGGAGAAACGTAGCCTCGACTGTTCTTTTATTGTTTGGCAAGGAAGCTGGATCTTCTAACCAAGGATACCTGGCGTGGCAATGTGGTTCCTTGCTGTGGCGGTCACTTGTGACATAGGTGAGGCCTCTTCTTACAACTTCAGGTTCCCTCTCTTCAGCAAGAGTCATTCATTCTTTTGCCGCCCGGCTGGCGGTTTCCGCAGCGGCAACCCCGGCATTTTGGCTCGCATGCTGCGCCAATACTATCCCACTTCCTCCACTTCAGGAAGTCACAGTTGGTGGTTGAAGTACCTGACTCCTGGAGCTTGATGCCATCCTGTCTGTTTGGTGGAAGTTGCTCCGGGATTCCCTGGTGAGCTCCTCGTACTGGACAGCAGCCGCTCTCATTGACTTTGCAAACTGTGACTTGGACATGGGGACCGACACAGACAGCTCCTCAAAGAGGGCAGGATGTGCTCCTCTGGCCATCTTCCCCAGGGGTCCGTCCCACAGCACGAGGTCCCCAACAGCTCTGACTCTCTGAGACGCCAGCTGTCCTTCTCTATGGCTTATTAGTAAATCTATTTCTCTGGGTCGCACAAGTTCATCAGGCGGTATGTCTGGGAAGAATTTCTGCAGTTGCTTCGGTGTCACAAGTTTGTGGAGATTTGTGGAGTCTAGACAATAACAAACCGATTGCTGTGATTTGAGAGTGACCTTGGGAGTGACGTTTAGAAGGTACCGCTTTGTCTCCACCTGAATCTTCATCCCCGCAACCCCATGGACGACGAGAGTGATTTCCTCACTCCTGAGGTTCAGTCTACTTGCAGCCTTCTGGGTTGTATAATTGCTGTCTGAAGCCAAGTCAATTAACGTCCCTATTTTTTGTCCAGCATTAGCTGTGACTTCGAGAAGTCACTGGCATTTCTTATAATCCACTTTCCACCGGAAGGCCCGGCTTATCTTTCACAGTGCTGAAGGCTCTGGATGCGGTGTTTGAAAATACATCGCAACACTGTTTGGCCAATTCCGGTTAAAGTTTACTGAAGAACTCCTCTTGATCCTCTCCATATTTCTTCCTGCCTTTATCTTCCTCTGGACCGAAACTGCTCTTTTTCTGACCTGCGCTGCTTTTCTTCAGTTCAGCATTGGGGCACAGATAGCAATGATGCTCGGGAGTACTCTCATCCTTGCAGTCTTGGTCTTTACACAGACAGGCGGGTTTGCAGTATGAACAGTCATCATGAACCTCGATACACCTCTTGCATGCCGCCACCTTTCTTACAGCAGCCTCTTTTTCTGGTAGCTTTGACGCTCGAAACCGTTTGCAAAAGTGGAGCTTCCTTTTGTGCTTTCCATCACCGCAGACGACACACCCTGCATGGTCGTCGCCTGACTTGGTAGACTTGGCTCAGCCCTGGTTTCTCTTCTACTCGGCTCTTCAACCCTCAGTGGCTCCAGCTGCTCATATACGCTCTCTTGCTCTTTGGGGAATTCCAAGAGACTGTCAAACCGATTATCTGGTGCCACAGCATTTCCCCTGTCAGCGACATAGACCAGCCATTCCTTTTTGAGAGTTTCTGGAAGTTTACTTTCAATTGAACTTGTCACCAGCGGATTTTTGATAGCATCCCTGTCTCCAAGGCCACTCAAGTCGTGAAGTGCCTTCTGCACAGTTTAAATTAATTCCATTATTTTCCGTGGCTGATAATTTCTGGCATTTTCTGTAACTCCTCCACAATTTCAACAGCAATGCACGTTCGATTCCCATAGCGGTTTTTGAGAACACGGAAGATGTCATCTGCAGTGTGATACGTAGAGACGCGAAGGTCTCATCTGACTTGGTGGTCCAGACTGTCCGGTAGTTGAATCTTTATCACCGCTCTTGAACAGGTCGGCTCTCCCTGCCTCAGGAGTGCTTCCCAGTCCTTTCTCCATCTGTGAAAATCACGTTTTCTGCCAGTAAACTTGGAGAGGGCCGTCAGTTTCAGTCTGATGGCTGGCGTGGGAAAATTGGAGGAAAAGCCGTTGGTGTTAGTCTTTCAGCATCCTCCTTTCTCCTTTCTTTCTTGGAAACCAACTTGGGGATGTGGAGTTCGAGCCACTTCTGGCGACTCAGAAGTTGCTTCCGATCACCTGGCGGGATCCAGCATTTCCACCGACCATGCACCTCCTTCGCTGTCTGTACCAGTCGTTGCAGGTGGTTAAGCAAGAAGTCATACGCCTGCTGGTGGCCATCGGGTTGAACAGCAGCGACGTTTTCACATTCATCCTCTGCTGCTTGTAGTGCTGTGAACAGTTCAACATTTCCAAAGTTGTTCCAAAGTGTCTCCTGGATTAGGCTTCTGACCTCCTTCCGTTTCAACTCACATTCATTTGCCGTCTTTGCCAGGTCGGCTTTTTGCTGTTCAGTTAACACGGCTACTTTCTCTGCGTTCAGCTCCGCCTCCCGTTCCGCAATGAATCCGGCCCCCACATCATCATCGGCTTCCATGACTTTCTCGGCTTCTGTTGTGAGTTTATTGAAACTGACTCCGAGATTCTCTTCAGACATGTTTTGATGGGCCCTGGTAATACTGTTGGCCAGACGAGAAAATAATCATTTTGCTGTCGTTCGCTTTACCTTGAGTTGATCAACTGATTTCCCAATAGCTTGATCAGCCATGTTTGATTCCGCCTGCAGGCTGTTCACAGTTGAAAGGGCAAGCACAACTTTTTAATGGCGCTTTGATGTTGTTTTATCTCAACTTGATTTTCTTCCTTCTTAAGGATTCCAAGTTATTGCTCCTACTGCTCCAGCTCAAGTCTCCCAGATTTCCGTTTCCTGTCCTCCAGTTTCCCGGTCAAAAAGTTTTTTTTTCCCACTGTCAAGCAGCATTTTCACTGTAAAGCAGTGTTTTCACCGTCAACACGCACAAAACGCTGGTGGAACGCAGCAGGCCAGGCAGCATCTATAAGGAGAAGCGCTTAGTGGTCCAGAGCTTAGTGTTGCTTAAATTTCCAGCATCTGCAGATTTCCTCGTGTTTGCCTTTTCACTGTCAACCAGTTTTTCACTGTCAAGTCGGAGTTCTTGTTCTGTTGTTTGAACATGTGCAGCCTCCCCACTTGAAAGAGATTGAATGCGCCTACCTGAAGGTTTATAAACCGGATTCCACTCAATGACCAAACAACTTTTCCTTATATTTTTCGCAACTGCGGCAGTTTTAAAGTTCCGTTAGTTCTTAGTCATAAGTCATAAAAAATGTCATAAGTAATCAGTCATAAGTTGTCATTAGGTTAAGGTTAAGGTGAAGGTGAAAAACTGGCTGCCTCTCGGATTTTGTAGACGAATTCGGACCTGCACCTCGGTTTCTCTACTGAACCGTTATGGCCTCCGACCGGGCGAACTCTCTCGAAGGTTCGCGAGCTCTTAAGCGTCACGTCATCTCCAAGAAGCGCCTGCGCGCGATGGGCCCCGTGTCGGAGTTAACTCAAACGCAGTGACAGCGGTGCTCTTTTCCATGAAACGGTCTCCAGTTATTTAAAGTTCGGCATCTTACCGCAGATTCCAACGCTGCTCTCGGACTGCCGGCGTGATGATGCAGGGTCCGCCAAACTGTTTCAGGCAGTAGGTTCTGTCTGGTCTATCAGTAAATTCTTGTTCTTGCTTTTAACCATATAAATATTATTTTCTTTTGCCTCTAGGTCCCAATGCTTTCTAGAAACTCAAGTTTGACTTGACACACACCTTACTCCCCACCGCTCCACCATCTCACCACAATACCACAAGTCATAGGAACTGAAATACTCATTCCGTCCATTGAGTCTTCTCCACCATTCGATCACGACTGTTGGATTATCCCTCTAAACCCCATTCTGCTGCCTTTGCCCCATCACCTTTGACACTCTTATTAATCAACAACGCACCATTTATTTACTTAAAGCCTATTACTCCGCTGGGTTTAGGACAGCAATGCAGAGGTTCACCAGGATGTTGTCTGGATTAGAGGCATGAGCTGCTGTGTAAGGAGAGTTCGGACAAACTTGGGCTGTTTTCTCTGGTATGGGGGCGGCTCAGGGTGAGCTGAGAGAGCTTGATCAGATTACCAGAGGTATAGACAGAGTAGAGAGCTGCCACTTTTAACCTTCTGCGTCAAGATGTCCAATAGCAGAGATCAAGCATTTAGAGAGTTTGCAGAAGAGGTTCACCAGGATGTTGTCTGGATTAGAGGCATGAGCTACTGTGTAAGGAGAGTTCGGACAAACTTGGGCTGCTTCTCTGACGTGGAGGAGGCTCAGGGTGCCCTGACACGGCTTGATAAGATTAAAAGAGATATAGATAGAGTAGATAGCTGCCATTTTAAATCTTCGGGTCAAAATACCTAATACCAGACAGCATGCATTTAGGTAGATGAGGGGCCTGTGGAATTTATTGCCACTGACGGCACAGTTGCCAAGTCATTATTTAAAGCAGAGGTTGATCAGTGCTTGATCAGTAAAGGCATCAAAGGTCATGGGGAGAGGGCAGGGAATGGGGTTGAGAAGGGAAATAAAAGACACGCGGGCAGACTCATTTAGGGGCTCTTGTCTGGCACGGAGCAGTGGGGCTGAACACCGGTTCGTTTTCCACTCTCGGACCTTCACTGAGACCATTTCCCATCAGTACATGTTTTACCAACAGTACATTTCAATGTTCAAGTTCAATGTAAATTTATTATCAAAACGTGTTAAGCAGATGTTATCGAACAATTCCTTTTCTTGTTGGCAAGGTGACTCAATGCTCACCCCCAGCCTGGGGGAGGGAATGGGACCAATTCCAGAGGGGAGGGTTGGGTGAGTGTGGGACTTTGTGAAGGAGTCCGAACTCCATCCTCCTCATTCCCCTTCCCCTTCTCACTCCCCTCCCTCCCCACTCCACTGATGTGTTTGTGAGAGAGACAGAGAGACCTGTGTGCCCAGTCACATTCCGTTAGTGATGTGCTGTCCCTACCTACACACTCACACTCCTCTGTACACAGCAATCCTCACAAGCTCAAATGATCCAAAAATCTTATCCCCTCCCTCCTGCACCAACTCTTTAGCCACATGTTAAACTGTATAATCTTCTGATCCCTGCCACATCACACGGACAGCAGTCCTGAGATCACAGGCCTGGAGGAGCTGTCCTTTCAATTAGCACCTCACTCCCTGAACTCCCTTAACTTAACCTTGTTACTCTACCAGCCCATATCATTGTTACCCACATGGACCACGACCTTCACTGTTCACCCTCCTGAGGAATGCTGAGCACTCAACCTGAGATGACCCAGATGCCAGCATGCAGGAGGGAATTTCATTCTCATTTCATTCATCCTGGAATTTCATTCTCACCTACAGAACATCCTGTCAGTTCCCTGAGCTAACAAGCCACGTATCAACACAGCTCACCTCTTCTCCTCCCTGCCCTTCTCAGTCTCAGAGCCATGCTCAGTGCCAGAGACCCTATTGCTGTGACTTTCCTTTGCCAGGTCATCCCACCATCCCCGACTGTACCTAAAGTGATACCTGTGTTGTTCAGAGGGATGGGCACAGGGGGAAACAGAGAGTCCAGTTTCTTCCTCACTGTCACCCAGTTCCCTGTGCCGTGCACCTTGGGTGCAAATACCTCTCAAATGTCCTACCTATCACCCCTTCAGCCTCCTGAATGATCTGGAGTTCATCCAGTTCCAGCTGCAACTCCATAATGTGGATTGTTCGGAGCTGAAGCTGGATGCCTTTCTCACAGGTGTAGTTATCAGGGACACAGCAGGGTCCTCTGCCTTCCCACATCCCAGAAAGCAGCTTTCCACCACCCCGCCTGTCATCTCCACTGTATCAACTGAGAAAATGTAAAGAAGGGGCAAAAAAAATTCTACATCCATCATGATTTTGCCTTCTCTGACTGACTGCTCTCCCCACTGAAACCTCAAAAAATTAAAGCCTCAAAGTCTCCGCTCCAACTCTGTCCACTCCAACAGTGACAGCTCCATTTGCTCCAGCTAATGAAGGTTTTCTTGATAATCCATCCTGACTGTGGAGTGGCCACCGCTGAAAGCTCAAAAATAACCTGCCCTGAACCACTGCCTTTAATACTCCATTGGTGAACCTGAGTGAATACCGTCCTCTGAAGCTTATGATCTCTCAGATTCACGTTGGGTCAAAGCTTGATACGGTGACACAAGGATGAATGACTGATTGAAACCCATCCCAGTCAGAGCAGGTGACCACCCTCACCACAGTGTGAACCCACCACTGTCTCTGCAGTGTGGATCAGTGTGTGAATGTCTTCCCACACTCTGAGCAGGTGACCACCCTCATCACAGTGTGAACCCACCACTGTCTCTGCAGCATGGATAAGTGTGTGAATGCCTTCCCACAGTCTGAGCAGGTGACCATCCTCCCCACAGTGTGAACCCACCACTGTCTCTGCAGTGTGGATCAGTGTGTGAATGCCTTCCCACAGTCTGAGCAGTTGATGTTCAGTCAGTTGAGATGTCTGAGCGAATTCATTCCCACAATCAGAACAGGTGACTGGCATCGCCCAGTGTGAACTCGCTGATGGACTTTCAAGCCTGATGACCGAGTGAATCCCTTTCCACAATCTGAGCAGGTGAACGGTTTCTCCCCAGTGTGAATTCGGCAGTGCTTCACAAGGGAGTATGAATCAGCGAATCCCTTCCTACATTCAGAGCAGCTGAACGGTTTCTTCCCAGTGTGAATTAGTTGATGTACATTCAGATGAGATGACTGAGTGAATCCCTTCCCACATTCAGAGCATGTGAATGGCTTCTCCCCAGTTTGAATTCGGCAGTGCTTCACAAGGTGGGATGAGTCAGTGAATCCCTTCCCACATTCAGAGCATGTGAATGGCTTCTCCCCAGTGTGAATTCGGCAGTGCTTCACAAGGTGGGATGAGTCAGTGAATCCCTTCCCACATTCAGAGCATGTGAATGGCTTCTCCCCAGTGTGAATTCGGCTGTGCTTCACAAGGGAGAATGAATCAGTGAATCCCTTCCTACATTCAGAGCAAGTGAACGGCCTCTCCCCAGTGTGAACTCGGTAGTGCCTCACAAGTTTGTATGAGTCACTGAATCCCTTCCCACATTCAGAGCAAGTGAATGGCCTCTCCCCGGTGTGAACTCGCTGGTGTCTCTGTAGTGTGGATGAACGAGTGAATCCCTTCCCACAGTCTAAGCAGGTGAACGGCATCTCTTCAGTGTGAACTCACTGGTGTTCAATCAGTTGAGATGATTCAGTGAATCCTTTCCCACACAGAGCAGGTGATCGGCCTCTCCCTGTTGTGAACTCGTTGGTGTCACTGTGGAGTGGTTGAGTGTGTGAATGCCTTCCCACCATGTAAACAGGTTACCGTCCTCTCACTGGGGAATTTTCAGATGTATATTTAGCACCGACGACAGAATGAATTGCTTCCCGCTGTCAGAACAGGTGGAGCATCTCACTGTGGTGTCAACTTGCTGCTGTATCTTCAGGCTGGATGACTGAGTAGTTCCCCTCCCTCACACAGAGCAGGTGAATGGCCTCTCCTCACTGTGAACTCACTGGCGTGTCTGCGGGTAGGCTGTAAGTGAATCCCTTCCCTCACACAGAGCAGGTGAATGGCCTCTCCCCACTGTGAACTCACTGGCGTGTGTGTGGGTAGGCTGTGAGTGAATCCCCTCCCTCACACAGAGCAGGTGAATGGCCTCTCCTCACTGTGAACTCACTGGCGTGTCTGCGGGTAGGCTGTAAGTGAATCCCTTCCCTCACACAGAGCAGGTGAATGGCCTCTCCCCACGGTCAACTCACTGGCGTGTCTGCGGGTAGGCTGTGAGTGAATCCCTTCCCACACTGAGAGAAGGAGAATGATATCTCACTGCGATCAATCATCTGGCAATTCAGACAGTCAGATGTTTGAATCCCTTGTACAATCAATACAGTTGAAGAACTGATCTCCAGTGAGCAAATGCTGGTGTGTTCTCAGTACCCCGGTTCCAGTGAATAACACTGAGTTACAACAGAAAACTTCATTTCAGACTCAAAACACATTTCCAGCTGGGATGAGATAATTCTTCATCTCCAGGGATTGACAATAGATGTGTCGATCTTGCAAAGAAAATATTTGGCCAATCCTTATATATACATAAATAGACAGCCCATGCACAAGTGTTCTGCCATTTCAAACCTGTAAAATTATTTGAAAGGACATCAATAGGTGAAGGACAGTTTGTCAGGTGAGATTTTAGTCTGTGGTGAGAACATAAGAAAAAGGAGTAGGAGAACATCATCTGGCCCGTCTCCACCAACGTGCCTTTTCCCCATTGCCCTTCATTCCCCTTATTTGCAAACATCTATCCAACCTCATCTCATATGCATTTACTGAGGTAGCCTCCACCGCTTCATTGGGCAGAGAAATCTATAGATTCCCAACTCTTGGAGGAAATCTTCATCTCCAGTTCTTCATCTCCATCCGAAATGCCCCGAATGTTAAAGTGATGTCTTCTAGTTCCACTCTCACCTACCAGTGGAAACCACTTTCCTGCCTCTATCTTATCTATCTGAATCATAATTTTGCATGTTTCTATAAGATCTTCTCTCAATGTGAGCTCTGGCATCAGAATATTACCCAGTTCATCTCAAGTTGAGATATACCACAAGTGACTGTGGGAAGCAGATGGAGTTCAACCTGGTTGTTCATTTTGGTAGGTCCAATTTGAAGACAGAATACAATATTAATGATAGGACTCTTGGCAGTTTGGAGGAGCAGCGAGATCGTGGGTTCTGTGTCAATAGTTCATGCAGAGCTGCTACGCAGCTGGACAATGTTTTTAAGAAGGCCTTCATCAGCCATGGGGCTGAGTTCAAAAGTGGTGAGGTAGTGTTATAGATATAAAAGGCCTTTGTTAGGTCCTACTTTTAGCACTGTGTTCAATTCTGATTACCTCACTACAGGAAAAAATACTCTAAATAGGGTGCAGAGGAGTTTGACCAGGATGTTGCTTGGATTGGAGAGCATGCCTTACAGGAGTAGGCTGAGTATCTTTGGAGCGATGGACGATGAGAGGTGACCTGAGAGAGTTGTATAAGATGATGAGAGGTATTGATCGTGTGGATAGCCAGAGGTTTCTTCCCAGGGCTGAACTAGCCAACATGCGGGGGCATAGTTATAAGGTGCTTGGAAGTAGGTACAAGGGGGATACCAGAGGTCAGTTTTGCACACAGAGAGTGGCAGGTACATGGAATGCACTGCCAGCGACGGTGGTAAAGGTGGATACCATCAGGGTCTTTTCAGACACTGTTCGGTAGGTACGTGGAATGCACTGCCAGCGACGGTGGTAAAGGTGGATACAATCCGGGTCTTTTCAGACACTGTTAGGTAGGTACATGGAATGCACTGCCAGCGATGGTGGTAAAGGTGGATACAATCCGGGTCTATTCAGACACTGTTAGGTAGGTACATGAAATGCTCTGCCAGCGACGGTGGTAAAGGTGGATACAATCCGGGTCTTTTCAGACACTGTTAGGTAGGTACATGAAATGCTCTGCCAGCGACGGTGGTAAAGGTGGATACAATCCGGGTCTTTTCAGACACTGTTCGGTAGGTACATGGAATGCACTGCCAGCGACGGTGGTAAAGGCAGGTACAATCAGGGTCTTTTCAGACACTGTTCGGTAGGTACATGGAATGCTCTGCCAGCGACGGTGGTAAACGTGGATACAATCCGGGTCTTTTCAGACACTGTTAGGTAGGTACGTGGAATGCACTGCCAGCGACGGTGGTAAAGGTGGGTACAATCAGGGTCTTTTCAGACACTGTTCGGTAGGTACGTGGAATGCACTGCCAGCGACGGTGGTAAAGGCAGGTACAATAAGGGTCTTTTCAGACACTGTTCGGTAGGTACGAGGAATGCACTGCCAGCGACGGTGGTAAAGGTGGGTACAATCAGGGTCTTTTCAGACACTGTTCGGTAGGTACGTGGAATGCACTGCCAGCGACGGTGGTAAAGGTGGGTACAATCAGGGTCTTTTCAGACACGGTTCGGTAGGTACGTGGAATGCACTGCCAGCGACGGTGGTAAAGGTGGTTACAATCAGGGTCTTTTCAGACACTATTCGGTAGGTACGTGGAATGCACTGCCAGCGACGGTGGTAAAGGTGGTTACAATCAGGGTCTTTTCAGACACTGTTCGGTAGGTACGTGGAATGCACTGCCAGCGACGGTGGTAAAGGTGGATACAATCAGGGTCTTTTCAGACACTGTTCGGTAGGTACGTGGGATGCACTGCCAGCGACGGTGGTAAAGGTGGGTACAATCAGGGTCTTTTCAGACACTGTTCGGAAGGTACGTGGGATGCACTGATAGCGACGGTAGTAAAGGTGGGTACAATCAGGGTCTTTTCAGACACTGTTCGGTAGGTGCATGGAATGCACTGCCAGCGTCGGTGGTAAAGGTGGGTACAATCAGGGTGTTTTCAGACACTGTTCGGTAGGTACGTGGGATGCACTGCCAGCACCGGTGGTAAAGGTGGGTACAATCAGGGTCTTTTCAGACACTGTTCGGTAGGTACGTGGAATGCACTGCCAGCGACGGTGGTAAAGGTGGGTACAATCTGGGTCTTTTCAGACACGGTTCGGTAGGTACTTGGGATGCACTGCCAGCGAAGGTGGTAAAGGTGGGTACAATCAGGGTCTTTTCAGACACTGTTCATTAGGTACGTGAAATGCACTGCCAGCGACGGTGGTAAAGGTGGGTACAATCAGAGTCTTTTCAGACACGGTTCTGTAGGTACGTGGAATGCACTGCCAGCGACGGTGGTAAAGGTGGTTACAATCAGGGTCTTTTCAGACACTGTTCGGTAGGTACGTGGAATGCACTGCCAGCGACTGTGGTAAAGGTGGATAGAATCAGGGACTTTTCAGACACTGTTCGGTAGGAACGTGGAATGCACTGCCAGCGACGGTGGTAAAGGTGGGTACAATCAGGGTCTTTTCAGACAATGTTCGGTCGGTACGTGGAATGCACTGCCAGCGACGGTGGTAAAGGCAGGTACAATCAGGGTCTTTTCAGACACTGTTCGGTAGGTACGAGGAATGCACTGCCAGCGACGGTGGTAAAGGTGGGTACAATCAGGGTCTTTTCAGACACTGTTCGGTCGGTACGTGGAATGCACTGCCAGCGACGGTGGTAAAGGCAGGTACAATCAGGGTCTTTTCAGACACTGTTCGGTAGGTACGAGGAATGCACTGCCAGCGACGGTGGTAAAGGTGGGTACAATCAGGGTCTTTTCAGACACTGTTCGGTAGGTACGTGGAAGGCACTGCCAGCGACGGTGGTAAAGGTGGGTACAATCAGGGTCTTTTCAGACACTGTTCGGTAGGTACGTGGAATGCACTACCAGCGACGGTGGTAAAGGTGGGTACAATCAGGGTCTTTTCAGACTCTGTTCGGTAGGTACGTGGAATGCACTGCCAGCGACGGTGGTAAAGGTGGGTACAATCAGCGTCTTTTCAGACACTGTTCGGTAGGTACGTGGAATCCACTGCCAGCGACGGTGGTAAAGGTTACAATCAGGGTCTTTTCAGACACTGTTCGGTAGGTACGTGGAATGCACTGCCAGCGACGGTGGTAATGGTGGATACAATCAGGGTCTTTTCAGACACTGTTCGGTCGGTACGTGGAATGCACTGCCAGCGACGGTGGTAAAGGTGGTTACAATCAGGGTCTTTTCAGACACTGTTCGGTAGGTACGTGGAATGCACTGCCAGCGACGGTGGTAATGGTGGATACAATCAGGGTCTTTTCAGACACTGTTCGGTAGGTACGTGGAATGCACTGCCAGCGATGGTGGTAAAGGTGGATACAATCAGGGTCTTTTCAGACACTGTTCGGTAGGTACGTGGAATGCACTGCCAACGACTGTGGTAAAGGTGGGTAGAATCAGGGACTTTTCAGACACTGTTCGGTAGGTACGTGGAATGCACTGCCAGCGACGGTGGTAAAGGTGGATACCATCAGGGTCTTTTCAGACACTGTTCGGTAGGTACGTGGAATGCACTGCCAGCGACGGTGGTAAAGCTGAGTACAATCAGGGTCTTTTCAGACACGGTTCGGTAGGTACGTGGAATGCACTGCCAGCGATGGTGGTAAAGGTGGGTACAATCAGGGTCTTTTCAGACACTGTTCAGTAGGTACGTGGAATGCACTGCCAGCGCCGGTGGTAAAGGTGGGTACAATCAGGGTGTTTTCAGACACTGTTCGGTAGGGACGTGGAGTGCACTACCAGCGACGGTGGTAAAGGTGGGTACAATCAGGGTCTTTTCAGACACTGTTCGGTAGGTACGTGGAATGCACTGCCAGCGACGGTGGTAAAGGCGGGTACAATCAGGGTCTTTTCAGACACTGTTTGGTAGGTACGTGGAATGCACTGACAGCGACGGTGGTAAAGGTGGGTACAATCAGGGTCTTTTCAGACACTCTTCGGTAGGTACGTGGGATGCACTGCCAGCGACGGTGGTAAAGGTGGATACAATCCGGGTCTTTTCAGACACTGTTAGGTAGGTACATGAAATGCTCTGCCAGCGACGGTGGTAAAGGTGGATACAATCCGGGTCTTTTCAGACACTGTTCGGTAGGTACATGGAATGCACTGCCAGCGACGGTGGTAAAGGCAGGTACAATCAGGGTCTTTTCAGACACTGTTCGGTAGGTACATGGAATGCTCTGCCAGCGATGGTGGTAAAGGTGGGTACAATCAGGGTGTTTTCAGACACTGTTCGGTAGGTACGTGGAATGCTCTGCCAGCGACAGTGGTAAAGGTGGGTACAATCAGGGTCTTTTCAGACACTGTTCGGTAGGTACATGGAATGCACTGCCAGCGACGCTGGTAATGGTGGGTACAATCAGGGTCGTTTCAGAGACTGTTCAGTAGGTGCGTGGAATGCACTGCCAGCGCCGGTGGTAAAGGTGGATACAATCAGGGTCTTTTCAGACACTGTTCGGTAGGTACGTGGAATGCACTGCCAGCACCGGTGGTAAAGGTGGGTACAATCAGGGTCTTTTCAGACACTGTTCGGTAGGTACGTGGAATGCACTGCCAGCGACTGTGGTAAAGGTGGGTACAATCAGGGTCTTTTCAGACACTGTTCGGTAGGTACGTGGAATGCACTGCCAGCGACGGTGGTAAAGGTGGATACAATCAGGGTCTTTTCAGACACTGTTCGGTAGGTACGTGGAATGCACTACAAGCGACGGTTGAAAAGTTGGTTACAATCAGGGTCTTTTCAGACACTGTTCGGTAGGTACGTGGGATGCACTGCCAGCACCGGTGGTAAATGTGGATACAATCAGGGTCTTTTCAGACACTGTTTGGTAGGTACGTGGAATGCACTGCCAGCGACTGTGGTAAAGGTGGGTACAATCAGGGTCTTTTCAGACACTGTTCGGTAGGTACGTGGAATGCACTGCCAGCGACGGTGGAAAAGTTGGTTACAATCAGGGTCTTTTCAGACACTGTTCGGTAGGTAAGTGGAGTGCACTGCCAGCGACGGTGGTAAAGGTGGGTACAATCAGGGTCTTTTCAGACACGGTTCGATAGGTACTTGGGATGCACTGCCAGTGACGGTGGTAAAGGTGGGTACAATCAGGGTCTTTTCAGACACTGTTCGGTAGGTACGTGGAATGCACTGCCAGCGACGGTGGTAAAGGTGGGTACAATCAGGGTCTTTTCAGACACTGTTCGGTAGGTACGTGGAATGCACTGCCAGCGACGGTGGTAAAGGTGGGTACAATCAGGATCTTTTCAGACACTGTTCATTAGGTACGTGAAATGCACTGCCAGCGACGGTGGTAAAGGTGGATACAATCAGGGTCTTTTCAGACACTGTTCAGTAGGGACAAGGAATGCACTGCCAGCGACGGCGGTAAAGGTGGGTACAATCAGGGTCTTTTCAGACACTGTTTGGTAGGGACGTGGGATGCACTGCCAGCACCGGTGGTAAAGGTGGGTACAATCAGGGTCTTTTCAGACACGGTTCTGTAGGTACGTGGAATGCACTGCCAGCGACGGTGTAAAGGTGGAAACAATCAGGGTGTTTTCAGACACTGTTCGGTAGGTACGTGGGATGCACTGCCAGCGACGGTGGTAAAGGTGGGTACAATCAGGGTCTTTTCAGACACTGTTCGGTAGGTACGTGGAATGCACTGCCAGCGACGGTGGTAAAGGTGGGTACAATCAGGGTCTTTTCAGACACGGTTCGGTAGGTACGTGGAATGCACTGCCAGCACCGGTGGTAAAGGTGGGTACAAACAGGGTCTTTTCAGACACTGTTCGGTAGGTACGTGGAATGCACTGCCAGCGACGGTGGTAAAGGTGGATACAATCAGGGTCTTTTCAGACACTGTTCGGTAGGTACGTGGAATACACTGCCAGTGACGGTGGTAAAGGTGGGTACTATCAGGGACTTTTCAGACACTGTTCGGTAGGTACGTGGAATGCACTGCCAGCGACGGTGGTAAAGGTGGATACAATCAGGGTCTTTTCAGACACTGTTCGGTAGGTACGTGGAATACACTGCCAGCGACGGTGGTAAAGCTTAGTACAATCAGGGTCTTTTCAGACACTGTTCGGTAGGTACGTGGAATGCACTGCCAGCGATGGTGGTAAAGGTGGGTACAATCAGGGTCTTTTCAGACACTGTTCGGTAGGTACGTGGGATGCACTGCCAGCGACGGTAGTAAAGGTGGGTACAATCAGGGTCTTTTCAGACACTGTTCAGTAGGTGCGTGGAATGCACTGCCAGCGACAGTGGTAAAGGTGGGTACAATCAGGGTGTTTTCAGACACTGTTCGGTAGGTACGTGGGATGCACTGCCAGCACCGGTGGTAAAGGTGGGTACAATCAGGGTCTTTTCAGACTCTGTTCGATAGGTAAGTGGAGTGCACTGCCAGCGACTGTGGTAAAGGTGGGTAGAATCAGGGACTTTTCAGACACTGTTCGGTAGGTACGTGGAATGCACTGCCAGCGACGGTGGTAAAGGTGGGTACAATCTGGGTCTTTTCAGACACTGTTCGGTAGGTACGTCGAATGCATTGCCAGCGACGATGGTAATGGTGGGTACAATCAGGGTCGTTTCAGAGACTGTTCGGTAGGTACGTGGGATGCACTGCTAGCGACGGAGGTAAAGGTGGGTATAATCAGGGTCTTTTCAGACACTGTTCGGTAGGTACGTGGAATGCACTGCCAGCGACGGTGGTAAAGGTGGATACAATCAGGGTCTTTTCAGACACTGTTCGGTAGGTACGTGGAATGCACTGCCAGCGATGGTGGTAAAGGTGGATACAATCAGGGTCTTTTCAGACACTGTTCGGTAGGTACGTGGGATGCACTGCCAGCGCCGGTGGTAAAGGGGGGTACAATCAGGGTCTTTTCAGACACTGTTATGTAGGTACGTGGAATGCACTGCCAGCGCCGGTGGTAAAGGTGGGTACAATCAGGGTCTTTTCAGACACTGTTCGGTAGGTACGTGGAATGCACTGCCAGCGCCGGTGGTAAAGGTGGGTACAATCAGGGTCTTTTCAGACACTGTTCGGTAGGTACGTGGAATGCACTGCCAGCGCCAGTGGTAAAGGGGGGTACAATCAGGGTCTTTTGAGACACTGTTCGGTAGGTACGTGGAATGCACTGCCAGCGACGGTGGTAAAGGTGGGTACAATCAGGGTCATTTCAGAGACTGTTCGGTAGGTACGTGGAATGCACTGCCAGCGAAGGTGGTAAAGGAGGGTACAATCAGGGTCTTTTCAGACACTGTTCAGTAGGTCCGTGGAATGCACTGCCAGCGCCAGTGGTAAAGGTGGGTACAATCAGGGTCTTTTCAGACACTGTTCGATAGGTACGTGGGATGCACTGCCAGCGACGGTGTAAAGGTGGGTACAATCAGGGTCTTTTCAGACACTGTTTGGTAGGTACGTGGAATGCACTGCCAGCGACGGTGGTAAATGTGGGTACAATCAGGGTCTTTTCAGACACTGTTCGATAGGTACGTGGGATGCACTGCCTACGACGGTGGTAAAGGTGGGTACAATCAGAGTCTTTTCAGACACTGTTCGGTAGGTACGTGGAATGCACTGCCAGCGACGGTGTAAAGGTGGGTTCAATCAGGGTCTTTTCAGACACGGTTCAGTAGGGACGTGGAATGCACTGCCAGCGACGGTGTAAAGGTGGGTACAATCAGGGTCTTTTCAGACACTGTTTGGTAGGTACGTGGAATGCACTGCCAGCGACGGTGGTAAAGGTGGGTACAATCAGGGTCTTTTCAGACACTGTTCGGTAGGTACGAGGGATGCACTGCCAGCGACGGTGTAAAGGTGGGTACAATCAGGGTCTTTTCAGACACTGTTCGGTAGGTACGTGGAATGCACTGCCAGCAACGGTGGTAAAGGTGGATACAATACGGGTCTTTTCAGACACTGTTCGGTAGGTACGAGGGATGCACTGCCAGCGACGGTGTAAAGGTGGGTACAATCAGGGTCTTTTCAGACACTGTTCGGTAGGTACGTGGAATGCACTGCCAGCGCCGGTGGTAAAGGTGGGTACAATCAGGGTCTTTTCAGACACTGTTCGGTAGGTACGTGGAATGCACTGCCAGCGCCGGTGGTAAAGGTGGGTACAATCAGGGTCTTTTCAGACACTGTTCGGTAGGTACGTGGGATGCACTGCCAGCGCCGGTGGTAAAGGGGGGTACAATCAGGGTCTTTTCAGACACTGTTATGTAGGTACGTGGAATGCACTGCCAGCGCCGGTGGTAAAGGTGGGTACAATCAGGGTCTTTTCAGACACTGTTCGGTAGGTACGTGGAATGCACTGCCAGCGCCGGTGGTAAAGGTGGGTACAATCAGGGTCTTTTCAGACACTGTTCGGTAGGTACGTGGAATGCACTGCCAGCGCCAGTGGTAAAGGGGGGTACAATCAGGGTCTTTTGAGACACTGTTCGGTAGGTACGTGGAATGCACTGCCAGCGACGGTGGTAAAGGTGGGTACAATCAGGGTCATTTCAGAGACTGTTCGGTAGGTACGTGGAATGCACTGCCAGCGAAGGTGGTAAAGGAGGGTACAATCAGGGTCTTTTCAGACACTGTTCAGTAGGTCCGTGGAATGCACTGCCCAGCGCCAGTGGTAAAGGTGGGTACAATCAGGGTCTTTTCAGACACTGTTCGATAGGTACGTGGGATGCACTGCCAGCGACGGTGTAAAGGTGGGTACAATCAGGGTCTTTTCAGACACTGTTTGGTAGGTACGTGGAATGCACTGCCAGCGACGGTGGTAAATGTGGGTACAATCAGGGTCTTTTCAGACACTGTTCGATAGGTACGTGGGATGCACTGCCTACGACGGTGGTAAAGGTGGGTACAATCAGAGTCTTTTCAGACACTGTTCGGTAGGTACGTGGAATGCACTGCCAGCGACGGTGTAAAGGTGGGTTCAATCAGGGTCTTTTCAGACACGGTTCAGTAGGGACGTGGAATGCACTGCCAGCGACGGTGTAAAGGTGGGTACAATCAGGGTCTTTTCAGACACTGTTTGGTAGGTACGTGGAATGCACTGCCAGCGACGGTGGTAAAGGTGGGTACAATCAGGGTCTTTTCAGACACTGTTCGGTAGGTACGAGGGATGCACTGCCAGCGACGGTGTAAAGGTGGGTACAATCAGGGTCTTTTCAGACACTGTTCGGTAGGTACGTGGAATGCACTGCCAGCAACGGTGGTAAAGGTGGATACAATACGGGTCTTTTCAGACACTGTTCGGTAGGTACGAGGGATGCACTGCCAGCGACGGTGTAAAGGTGGGTACAATCAGGGTCTTTTCAGACACTGTTCGGTAGGTACGTGGAATGCACTGCCAGCGAAGGTGGTAAAGGTGGGTACAATCAGGGTCTTTTCAGACACTGTTCGGTAGGTACGTGGGATGCACTGCCAGCGACGGTGTTAAAGCTGGGTACAATCAGGGTCTTTTCAGACACGGTTCAGTAGGGACGTGGAATGCACTGCCAGCGACGGTGTAAAAGTGGGTACAATCAGGGTCTTTTCAGACACTGTTCGGTAGGTACGTGGAATGCACTGCCAGCGACGGTGGTAAAGGTGGGTACAATCAGGGTCTTTTCAGACACGGTTCAGTAGGGACGTGGAATGCACTGCCAGCGACGGTGTAAAGGTGGGTACAATCAGGGTCTTTTCAGACACTGTTTGGTAGGTACGTGGAATGCACTGCCAGCGACAGTGGTAAAGGTGTGTACAATACGGCTCTTTTCAGACACTGTTCGGTAGGTACGTGGAATGCTCTGCCAGCGACGGTGGTAAAGGTGGGTACAATCTCAAGGTCTTTTCAGACACTGTTCGGTAGGTACGTGGAATGCACTGCCAGCGACAGTGGTAAAGGTGGGTATAATCAGGATCTTTTCAGACACTGTTCGGTAGGTACGTGGAATGCACTGCCAGCGAAGGTGGTAAAGGTGGGTACAATCAGGGTCTTTTCAGAATAATAGAGGGATATTTGGTAGTGAAACTCTTGGCAGATTCTAGAGTAGGTTATATGGTCGGCATGAGGTTGTCATCCGAAGGGCCTGTAATGAATTGCAGACTTATGTTTCTGAGTTTATATGTGAACTCCCCATCTTCTAACAAGGCATGGATCAAGCATCCTGGCTGACCAACAAAATCTCTGACTGTATTCCTGTCTGTATGAGAAAGGGCTCTACTTCTGCCTTCAATCAACCTGTGACTTGGCTCAGTCTGTCTCTGTCCTTTGGTATTATTTCAAGTTCATGTTCCACAACACGACAAAGTGAACTTGTTACTACATGTCTGATCCTGGAGGTTTTCTAATTACTGGGATTCCCTCCCCCCCAGCTGAATGACAGTGATGAACCCATCAAGTGCAATGCCAATGACTATGAAGGGGTGAGCAGTAGTTACTCTCATTGGAGTGTGGCACTCTTGTGATGTGAAAGCTTCAATTCACCTGTCATCGAGGACAAAGGTGCTTCATATCATTATTTACCCAGAGAGAACTAAAGCTGACCAGTGGATTTCTTTATGCTATACAGTACCAATTGACATTCTCACTGACTGGGAGGTAGACTCTTCATCCGAGAGTAACCGGACACTATATTTTTGTTCCGAGGTACTGATCCTCGGATTTACATGGCTGGAGGTCGCTGCGTTAGGGACAATCTCTATGGGGACAACGCTGGCGTGTCAACCATGGCTGCCTCCTTACCCAGAAGACACCACGGCGGAGAAACCTGCCTATCCGCCATCCAAGGACCCAGCGATGCGCATGCGCTGGAAAAATGGCGGCGCCGCCAGCTCTCAACCGCCATAAACTCCCCGCGGCTCGGGTAAATCGTGGGACTGAGAGAGACGGAAAGGACTGGGACTGCCCTGAGGAGAGGGACCAGTGTGGACGGAGCTCATAGTAATTTTCCTGTAATCGCGGTTCAGACGCCGGTGATTAAGCTCCCACCCGCGGCCCCGCTCCTACCTGCGTCCGATCCCCGAGAGCCTCTCGTCTGCTGAGCGCATGCGCAATGTTCACGATTGGCTGTGCCGCCCACGCATGCGCATTGTTTTAAACCGGATAAAAAATCTGCAGACGCGGAAATCCAAAGCAACACGTGGAGGAACTCAGGGGGGCAGAAAGCAACTATGGAGAGGCGAGAACAGTCGGCGTTTCAGACCCATACCGACTGGAAAGGACGGGAGGGAGTAAGAATGTGGGGGGACATGAAATGATCGGGTAAACTGGGAGACGGGGAGAGTAAAGAACTGAGAAGTTAATGAATGAGAGAGATAAAGGGCTGGAGAATAATAATATTTTATTGATCCTGAGTGAGAAATTCATTCCGTTACAGCAGCAATATTTAGAAACACACTTAGCAGTGTACAGACTCTACTAATAAGAAAGTGGACAATATTAATATATACAGTAATACTGTACCAATGTGCAATAATATTGCATAAAATAATAATGCAGGGATTATTGAACTAAGTTGTGTGTTCACCCATCGCTGAAAGACGAACTCTTGCATTTGGTAAGAAACAATTTCTGTAACTATGCTTGAGAGGGCGGGGATGAGTGAGTCTGTTAGAAAGGGGGATGGGGACTCTGCTGCCTGTCGGGTACGTCAGGGAGAGGATATGACAGATTGTCCATAATCGGTAACAGTTTGTCAAAGAATGGATCCATGTCTCCTGATGAGCTTATTTTGTCTTTTTGCACCGAAGCTGCTCCCCCAACAGAAAGCAGTAAAGAAGACTGCACTCGCTACAACAGACTGGTAAAAGATCTGCACCAACCTGCCTCACACATTCAAGCATCTCGGCTTCATAGAAGACAAAGTCTACTCATCTCCTTCTTGGAAACAACCTTTCTGTTGGTTTTTCAGTCATGTCTTTACCCGAGGTGAACACCCAACTAATTGTCCTCCACCACAGTGAATACTTCTCCCAGAATGTGTACAGGACTCGTCACTGTCCTCTTCCCCCTAAAATGAATCACCATTTCCCTGGTTTCGGCCACATTCAGGAGCAGGTGATTCCTCCTCACTATTCCACAATCCTGTCCACCAGTCCTCTGTTCTCCGACTCCTGCCCATCTCTGATGCACCCAACTACGGCAGAGTCATCAGAGAACTTCTGCAAGTGGCCAGACTCAGAGTTGTACTGAAAGTCTGAGGTGCACAGTGTGAACAGAAATGGAGACAAGGCAGTCCCTTGTGGGGCTCCAGTGACACTCACCTCCACCTCAGGCACAGAACACCCAGCGGTACAAACTGGGGTCTGTCTGCCAGGAAGGCAGTGATCCAGGAGAGAGTGGATTTGTCTACACCCATTCTTTGCAATTTCTTGCTCAGAAGACGCGGATAGATTACACTGAAGGCACTAGAGCGATTTAAAATTATGATTCTCACAATGCCACCAGCATCATTCCGGTGGGAGTGAGCTCACTACAAAAGGTGGGTGACAGAACACAGAAGCAAAGAGAATCTGCAGCACAACACAGGCCCTCCGGCCCACAAAGCTGAACCCAACATGTCCTTATCGTAGAACTGCCTAGGCTTGCCCATAGCTCCATGTACCGGTCCAGGAGTCTCGGAAAAGACCCTACCGTTTCCACCTCCACCACGGTCGCCGGCAGCCCATTCCACGCACTCACCACTCTCTGCGTAAAAAAACACAGGTCCCTGACATCTCCTCTGTATCTACTTCCAAGCACCTTCAGAATACCTCCATTCGTGCTCGCCAGTTCAGCCCTGGGAAAAAGCCTCTGACTATCCACATGATCAATGCCTCTCATTATCTTGTACACCTCCATCAGGTCACCTCTCATCCTCCGTCGCTCCAAGGAGAAAAGCCAGGTTCACTCAACCGATTCTCATAAGGCATGCTCCCCAATCCAGGCAACATCCTTGTAAATCTCCTCTGCACCCTTTCTATGGTTTTCACATCCTTCCTGTAGTGAGGCGACCAGAAATGAGCAGAGTAATCAGAGTGAGGTCTGACCAGGGTCATATATAGGTGCATCATTACCTCTCAGGTCTTAAACTCATGCACCGCGTGCCTTCTTTACCACAAATTCAACTTGTGTAGCAGCTTTGAGTGTCCCGTGGACCCGGATCCCAAGATCCCTCTGATCCTCCACACTGCCTAGAGTCTTACCATTGATACTACGTTCTGCCATCATGTTTGACCTACCAGATGAACTACCTCACACTTCTCTGGGTTGTACTCCATCTGCCTCTTCTCAGCCCAGTTTTGCATCCGATCAATGTCCCATTGTAAGCTGTGACATTCCTGGGCGATCTCCACTCTCTTTCTTGGAAAAGGGAACAGCATCTGCATTCCTCCAATCGTCTGAAACCTCTCCCGTCCTCATTGATGATGCAAAGATCATCGCCAGAGGCTCAGCAATCTCCTCCCTCACTTCCCACAGTGTCCTGGGGTACATCCCATTGGGTGCCGGTGACTTATCCAACAGATGCTTTCCAAAAGCTCCAGCACATGGGATTCTCCACTCCTGACACACAGTAATCCAGAATGACACACAGAACACAGAAAAAAACGGCGAAACGTAGGAGCTGCAGCAACAAGCTGTCACAAGCGCAGCACCATCTTAGAATGTAAGTAGCCTGGAGTGTCCCGTCTGACAGTGACTGGTCAGGGTAGGAGACAGCCGGAGAGAACACATCTGCTGACCCGTCTGACAGTGACTGGTCAGGGTAGGAGACAGCCGGAGAGACTACATCTGCTGACCCGTCTGACAGTGACTGGTCAGGGTAGGGGATAGCCGGAGAGACTACATCTGCTGACCCGTCTGACAGTGACTGGTCAGGGTAGGAGACATCCGGAGAGACTACATCTGCTGACCCGTCTGACAGTGACTGGTCAGGGTAGGAGATAGCCGGAGAGACTACATCTGCTGTCCCGTCTGACAGTGACCGCAGGTCAGGGTAGGAGACAGCCGGAGAGACTATATCTGCTGACCCGTCTGACAGTGACTGGTCAGGGTAGGGGACAGCCGGAGAGACTACATCTGCTGACCCGTCTGACAGTGACTGGTCAGGGTAGGAGACATCCGGAGAGGCTACATCTGCTGACCCGTCTGACAGTGACTGGTCAGGGTCGGAGACAGCCGGAGAGACTACATCTGCTGACCCGTCTGACAGTGACTGGTCAGGGTAGGAGACATCCGGAGAGACTACATCTGCTGACCCGTCTGACAGTGACTGGTCAGGGTAGGAGACAGCCGGAGAGACCACATCTGCTGACCCGTCTGACAGTGACTGCAGGTCAGGGTAGGAGACAGCTGGAGAGACTACATCTGCTGACCCGTCTCACAGTGACTGGTCAGGGTAGGAGACAGCCGGAGAGACTACATCTGCTGACCCGTCTGACAGTGACCGAAGGTCAGGGTAGAAGACATCCGGAGAGACTACATCTGCTGACCCGTCTGACAGTGACTGCAGGTCAGGGTAGGAGATGTCGTGGTTTCTCCTGCCCCAGAAATGACCAAGAGACGCAGAAGATTCTTCAAGAAGGGTTAAACTTTAATTTGCAAATCAAAGCTGAGACAGTCATTGAGCTAGTCGCTGATTGCCCACCGATCCTTGTACATAACATTTTTATAGCAATCTCTTGGTTTAGTTGCATTAGCATATCCGATTGGTCTACAGTTGCGTATCACAAGTACGTCCACCACTATTGTTTCTACCCATTGATTTAATCATGTTCTAAGCTACATCTCTTAGCTCGCCTCTCATTAACACACCATTGTCTTCTACATTCTTAAGATTTCATTCTCCTACTAAATTGGGTACATGTACTCAGCTCCGATGTCACTATTGGAGTATAAAAGTATAAATTTTGCTGTGTAACCAAAACTATGAAGTCAGTTTTGAAACTTGCTATTTGCTATTTGCTATTCTCCTAGTAGAATGAAATCTTAAGAATGTAGAAGACAATGGTGTGTTAATGAGAAGTAGCTAAAGAGATGTAGATTCGAACATAATTAAGTCACATAATCCTAGGACGACTAATTGCTATGCATGTATCCTAAAAATGCAGAAGACAATGGTGTGTTAATGAGAGGTAGCTAAAGAGATGTAGATTAGAACATTGGTCAGTTCTGAGTTTGCTATTATTTTGCACAGTTCTGAGTTTGCTATTTGCTATGCATGTACCCAATTTAGTAGGAGAATGAAATCTTAAGAATGTAGGAGACAATGGTGTGTTAACGAGAGGCAGCTAAGAGATGTAGATCAGAACACGATTGGGTCAATGGGACGTACGTTTAGTACGTGTGAAACTGGACCAGGGGATTGATATAAAAATGCTGTGTCCGGGGATCGGTGGGCAATCAGCGACTAGCTCAATGACTGTCTCAGCTTTGATTTGCAAATTAAAGTTTAACCCTGCTTGAAGAATCTTCTGCGTCTCCTGGTCATTTGTGAGGCACGAAAAACCACGACATCACAAGGATTGTTACAGAAACTCTTTCCCACCAAATGTAATCAGAATACAACCGTTCATTTACCGCAACAGGAGAACACACATCGTACTTCAGTAGTCTTTGCGTTATTATTTAATATATAATTATTGTGTATATTGTAAATCTTTATTTTTAGTAAAGTCTGCACAGTGCTAAGTATGTTTTTAAATGTTGCTGCTGTAACGAAAGAATTCCCCACTCTGGATTAATAGTATTTAATAATATTAATAATTCTCCACCCCTTTATCACTCTCACCAATCAACTTCTCAGCTCTTCACTCCTCCCCGTCTCCCTGTTTACCCTGTCACCTCACCTTCCCCCAGATTCTTACTCCCTCCCTTCCTTTCCAGTCCTGAAGAAGGGTCTCGGTCTGAAACGCCGACTGTTCTCTCCTCTCCATAGTTGCTGCCGGCCCCTTTGAATTTCCTCCAGCATTTCCCCTCTTTTGCTTTGGATTTCCGCATCTGCAGATTTTCTCGTTTGCTCAAATGCGCACGCGCAGAGGTCTGAGGCGGTACGACCTATCGCGCATGCGCTCAGTCGGCGTGAGGCTCACAAGGACCGGCTGCAGGTGGGAGTGGTCTCCGGGAGGGAATTAATCTCCGGTGTCTGAAACGCGATTGAAGGGCTATTACTCTGAGCTCTTGCCGCACTGGTCCTGCATCCCAGGACAGCCCCGGTCCGGTCCCTCTTCCTCAGTCCCACGAACCGTACCCGGGCCTCGGGGAGCTGACGAGCTCTGGAGCCGCCGCCATCTCTGCGGCGCATGCGCATCGCGAGAACGTTCGGTGGCTGACAGACCGGTTTCTCCTTCGTGCGGCCTTCTGGGTAAAGCGGCAACCATGCGTGACTCTGCCAGCGTTGTCCCAGTACAGTCGGAGGAAATGAGAGCGAATGTCTCTCTCAAACTCTGCCGAGGTCCAGCTGTATACATGCAAGGATTAGTAATTCGGAACAAAAATATATTTTCTAGTTAATCTTGGATGAAAAGCCTGCCTTCCAATCAATTAAATTGTCGATTAGTGCTGTATGGCAAAAAAAAATCCTTCCGTCAGATTTAGTTCCCGCTGGGTAAGTAACCCCTTTGTCCTCGAGGACAAGTGACTTGTGGCTTTCACATCACAAAAGTGCCACACTCCAATGAGAATAACTGCTGCCCTCCCAATCAGGATTGCTGGCATTGACATTAATGGATTCATCACTATCAATCAGCTGGGGTGGGGATCTGAGCAATTAGGTAATCTCTGGGATTCTATGTTGTGACAAGTGATCTTGGTAGTGTTGTGGAGCATGGCCAGAACTTGAAATAATCCCAAAGGACAGAGACAAATTGGGCCAAGTCATAGGTTGATTGAACGCAGAAACATCCTCGTACAGACAGGAATACAGAGAATTTAATGGTCAGCCAGGATAACTGATCCGTGCCTTGTTAGAAGATGAGGAGTTCATATAGAGACAGAAATCCACAGTGTAATTACAATTTCCCTACCACATAGCCCATGTACCTTTCTAAAAGTCTCTGAAAAGTTCCTATTCTACCCACCCTTTGTGTGAAAAACATACCTCTGACATCACCCTTGTACCTACTTCCAAGCACCATAAAACTATCCCCCCACCCATGTCAGCCATTTCACTCTTGGGAAAAAGCTTCTTGCTATCCACACGATCAATGCCCCTCATCATCTTATTCACCTCTATCAGGTCACCTCTCATCTTCCATCGCTCCGAAGTTCACTCAACCTATTCACATGAGGCATATTCTCCAATCCATGCAACATCCTTGTAAATCTCCTCTGCACTCTGTCTATAGTATCCACATCCTTCCTGTATTGAGGGGACCAGAACTGAACACAGTACCAAAGGTGAGGTCTAACTCAGTCCTTATCTCTGTAAATCTCCTCTGCCCTCTGTCTATAGTATCCACGTCCTTCCTGTATTGAGGGGACCAGAACTGAACAGAGTACCAAAAGTCAGGTCTAACTAAGTCCTTATATCTGTAAATCTTCTGTGCCTTCTGTCTATAGTATCCATTTCCTTCCTGTATTGAGGGGACCAGAACTGAACACAGCAGCAAAAGTGAGGTCTAACTAAGTCCTTATATCTGTAAATCTCCTCTGCACTCTGTCTATAGTATCCACGTCCTTCCTGTATTGAGGGGACCAGAACTGAACACAGTTCCAAAAGTGAGGTCTAACTAAGGCCTTATATCTGTAAATCTCCTCTGCACTCTGTCTATAGTATCCACATCCTTCCTGTATTGAGGGACCAGAACTGAACACAGAACCAAAGGTGAGGTCTAACTCAGTCCTTATATCTGTAAATCTCCTCTGTCTATAGTATCCACGTCCTTCCTGTATTGAGGGACCAGAACTGAACACGGTACCAAAAGTCAGGTCTAACTCAGTCCTTATATCTGTAAATCTCCTCTGCACTCTGTCTATAGTATCCACATCCTTCCTGTATTGAGGGACCAGAACTGAACACGGTACCAAAAGTCAGGTCTAACTCAGTCCTTATATCTGTAAATCTCCTCTGCACTCTGTCTATAGTATCCACATCCTTCCTGTATTGAGGGACCAGAACTGAACACAGTACCAAAGGTGAGGTCTAACTCAGTCCTTATATCTGTAAATCTCCTCTGCCCTCTGTCTATAGTATCCACGTCCTTCCTGTATTGAGGGGACCAGAACTGAACACAGTACCAAAAGTGAGGTCTAACTAAGGCCTTATATCTGTAAAGTTACCTCTGGCATCTGAACTCGGTCCCATTGTTGATGAAGGCCTTCCTAACAACACTGTCAACCTGCCTAGCAGCTTTGTGTGCACGATTGAGACGGACCCCAAGATCTCACTGATCCTCCACCCTGTCAAGAGTCCTAACATTATTGTTGTATTCTGTCTTCAAATGTCATCTACTGAAAGGAACCACTGGGTTGAACTCCATCTGTCATTCCCAGCCCAGTTCTGCATCCTATTGATGTCTGGCTGTAACCTCCAGACTATCCACAACAACCCCAACATTTGTGTAATCGACAAACTTACAAACCCACCCTTCTAGAAACATAGGAAACTACAACAAGATACAGGCCTTTCGGCCCACTTAGTCCTCTATTTTACTAAGCTCCATGTACCTATCCAAAAGTCTCTTAAAAGACACTATCATATCTGCCTCCACCACCATTGCCAGCAGCCCATTCCACACACTCACCACTCTCTGAGTAAAAGACTTATGACTGACAACTCCTCTGTACCTACTCCCCAGCACCTTAGACCTGTGTCCTCTTGTGGCAACCATTTACGACCTGGGAAAAAGCCTCTGACTATCCACACTGTCATGCCTCTCATCATCTTATACACTACTTCCTCATCAAGGTCATTTGTAAAAGTTACAAAGAGGAGGGGTCCCGGAAAAGATCCCTACTGAACTGCACTGGTCACCATCCTTCATACAGCATCTACATCCACCCTTTGCCTTCTGTGGGCAAGCCAATTCTGGATCCACAAAGCAAGGGCACCTTGGATCCGTGCCTCATTAATTTCTCAATGAGCTTTGCTTGAGGAACCTTATCGAAAGTCTTACTGAAAGCCACGTCCACTACATCCAATGCTCTACCTTCATCACTGCTTTGTTGCATCTTCAAAGAATTCAATCCGGTTCGTAAGGCATGACCTGCCCTTAACAAAGCCATGCTGACTATCCGTGATCGGATTATGTCTCTCCAAATGTTTGAAGTCCTGTCTCCAACCACTTGCCCACCACTGAAGCAAGACTTCATAAGACCATAAGATACAGGGGCAGAATTAGGCCATTTGGCCCATCGAGACTGCACCGCCATTCAATCATGGGCTGATCCAATTCTTCCAGTCATCCGCATTCCCCTGCTTTCACTCAATACCCTTCGATGCCCTGGCTAATCAAGAAACTATCTATCTCTGCCTTAAATACACCCAATGACTAGGCCTCCACAGCCACTTGTGGCAACAAATTCCACAGATTTACAACCCTCAGACTAAAGTAATTTCTCCGCATCTCAGTTCCGAAAAGTCGTCCTTCAATCCTGAAGTCGTGCCCTCTTGTCCTAGACTCCCCTACCATGGGAAATAACTTTTCCATATCTCATCTGTTCAGGCCTTTTAATGTTCGGAGTGTTTCTATGAGAACTCCGTCATTCTCCTTAACTCCAGGGAATACAGCTGAAGAGCTGCAGGACGTTCCTCATGCGGTAACTGTTACGAACACAAAAGTCTCAGCAGCAGTGGAATGCCTGGAGTCTGGTTTTGCTGTTAACAAAACGCTATTTTATTAGTAACTACATCATTTAGTAACTTAAACCAGGTAAATCAAGAGGTAATGCTGTTATGCATATATAGGTGTAAATGCATAAATCCCCGAACTTCTTCAAGCTTAGGTGGTAAATGATACAGTCTTACAATGGTGTGGTAAGGAAATTCAATTTGGTCCACGGGATTGAAGAGAGAGAGAGGGAGAGAGAGGGAGAGGGAGAGGGAGAGGGAGAGGGAGAGGGAGAGGGAGAGGGAGAGAGAGAGAGAGAGAGAGAGAGAGAGAGAGAGAGAGAGAGAGAGAGAGAGAGAGAGATGTGTAATCCAAGTAAACAGATGTTGTCAATCCTCCTCGATGTCCTCCAAATCTTCCAAGTTAGCCAAACGTGACCAGCTTAAGAGCGCCATCTTCAAGTGATAATCTACCAACCCAGGCAAGGGTCAGACACACCGGTAGATTCAGCAGGGTTGCCCTCAAACGGACTAATAGTCATGGGTCAATTCTTCTAATCGATCCTCAGCCCCACCCTTGTGGGCACTTAAAAATTCAGTGGCAATTACGCCACCAACCTTTGTGCATCTGCGTGTACCACGAAAGAGACAGTTACACTTGTTTAAATGCTGGTGTACTGAACAACAGCTGTGTATCGTGTAGCGTTCTCGTTCTTTCCCCCCCCCTCTCTCTCTCTCTCTCTCTCTCTCTCTCTCTCTCTCTCTCTCTCTCTCTCTCTCCCCCCTCCCTCTCCCTCTCCCTCTCCCTCCCTCTCCCTCTCCCTCCCTCTCTCTCTCTCTCTCTCTCTCTCTCTCTCTCTCTCTCTCTCTCTCTCTCTCCCTCCCCTTTCTCCCTCTCACTCCCTCTACTTGCACTGAACTTCTCTCTCTCTCTTACAGGCGTGATTCTTAAAGGCACAGTCCATAATGAATAAAACTTAAGATTTCATCGCAATAACCATTTCATACCTGGGATCATTCTCGTGAATCTTCGTTGAGCATTCACCAATGTCAATATATCCTTCGCAATGTGAGGAGCCCAATCCTGTACACAGTACTCCAAGTGTGGTCTCCCGAGTGCCTTATAAAGCCACAACATCACATCACTGCTCTTATATCCTATACCTCTAGAATTTTGCCTTATTCACAACCGGCTCAACCTGGAGGTTCACCTTTAGTGCATCTAGCACAAGGATTCCCAAGTCTCTTTGCATTTCTGCATTTTGAATTCTCTCCCCATTGAAATCATAGTCTGTCCATTTATTTCTTCCAGCAAATTGCATCACCACACACTTTCCAACATTGTATTTCATTTACCACTTCTTCGCTATTCCCCTAAACTATCTAAGTCTATTTGCATGTCTGCATTTTGAATTCTTTCCCCATCTAAATCACAGTCTGCCCATTTATTTCTTCTACCAAAGTGCATGACCACACACTTTCCAACATTGTATTTCATTTACCTCTTCTTTGCTATTCCCCTAAACTATCTATGTCTCTTTGCAGGCTCTCTGTTTCCTCAACACTACCCGCTCCTCCACCTATTTTTTTATCATCGGCAAATTTAGCCATAAATCCTTTCATATCATAGTCAAAATCATTGACATGTATCGTAAAAAGCAGTGGTCCCAACTCTGACCCCTGTGGAACTCCACTGGTAACAGGAAGCCAGCCAGAATAGGATCCCTTTATTCCCACTCTCTGTTTTCTGCCGACCAGCCAATGCTCCACCCACTTTAATAACTTCCCTGTCATACCATGGGCTTTTATCTTGCTAAACAGCCTCATGTGCAGCACATTGTCAAAGGCCTTCTGAACATCCAAGTACACCACGTCTACTGCATCTCCTTTGTCTACCCTGCTTGTAATTTCCTCAAAGAATTGCAGTAGTTTTGTCAGGCAGGATTTTCCTTTCAAGAAACCATGCTGGCTTTGGCCTATCTTGTCATGTGCCTCCAGGTACTCCATAATCTCATCCCTAACAATCGATTCCATCAACCGCCAACCATTGATGTCATGCTAACAGGTCTATAGTTCCCTTTCTGTTGCCTCTGACCCTTCTTAAATAGCGGAGTAACATTTGCTATTTTCCAGTCATCTGGTACAATGCCAGAATTTATTGATTCTTGAAAGATCATTGTTAATGCCTCCACAATCTTTCCAGCTATTTTCTTCAGAACCGGAGGGTGCATTGCATCAGGTCCTGGAGATTTATCCACCCTCAGACCATTAAACTTCCAGAGCACCTTCTGAGTCGTAATTGTCAGTGCACAAACTTCACTTCCCTGATACCCTTGAATGTCTGCTACGCATTCAGTTCCTCTTACTTCTCAGCAACTCTCATTACAATAAGTCCAGCGATATATTGTATTGGTCCTAAATCTACCCTCGACTCTTTTTACCCTTTATATATATATATTTTAAAAAGCTTTCAGTATCTTCTTCGATATTAGTCACCAGCTTACTCTCATAATTCATCTTTTCCTTCCGAATGACCTTCTGAGTTTTCTTTTGCAAGTTTTAAAAAGCTGGTGAAGCTATCTTCCCACTAGCTCGAACTTCCTTGTTTGCACCTCTCTTTTGCTTTTACTTTGGCTCTGACTTCACTTGTCAGCCACAGTAGTGTCCTTCTTCCCTTTGAAAATTTCTTCTTATTTGGAATATATCTGTCTTGTATTTCCCTCATTATTTGCAGAAAATCCACCCATTCTGCTCTGCTGTCCTTCCTGCAAATGTCCCTTTTCAGTCGACTTCAGCCAGTTCCCCTCCCATCCATTGCAATTTCCTTTATTCCACTGAAATACTGACACATTGGTTTTATTTTTCCCCTCTCAAATTTCAATGTGAATTTGATCATATTGGGATCACCCAGTCCAGCATAGCCGATCCCCTCGTGGGCTCAACAACCAGCTGTTCTAAAAAGCAATCCCTTAGATATTCTACAAATTCTTTGTCGAGGTCCTCCCAATTCACTTTCATGTTAAAATTGCCAATGATTATCAATGTTATCATTGCCTTTCTGACAGGCCTTTTCTATCTCCTGCTGTAATTTGTAATCCACATCCCGACTGCTGTATGGAGATCTGTATACAACTGCCATTCCTCTCCCCATTTCGTAACTCAACCCGTAGAGACTCATGACCCCATCATGTGGATAGGGTGGTGAAGAAAGCGTTTGTTATGCTGGCCTTTTTAAATAAGAGCATTGAGTATAGGAGTTGGGATATAGTGTTAAAACTGTACATGGCATTCGTAAGGCCGAATTTGGAGTATTGTGTACAGTTCCGGTTACTGAATTATAGGAATGATATCAACAAAATAGAGAGAGTACAGAGAAGATTTACTAGAATGTTACCTGGCTTTCAGCACCTGAGTCACAGGGAAAGGCTGAACAAGTTAGGTCTTTATTCTTTGGAGCATAGAAGGTTGAGGGGGGACTTGATAGAGGTATTTAAAATAATGAGGGGATATATTGAGTTGACGTGGATAGGCTTTTTCCATTGTGAATAGGGGAGATTTAAACAAGAGGACATGATTTGAGAGTTTGAGGCAAAAGTTTAAGGAGGGAATTTCTTTACTCAGAGAGTGGAAGCCGTGTGGAATGAGCTTCCAGTGGAAGTGGTAGAGGCAGGTTCGGTATTGTCATTTAAAGTAAATTTGGAAAGGTATATGGACAGGAAAGGAATGGAGGGTTATGGACTGAGTGCCGGCCAGTGGGACTAGGTGAGTGTAAGCGTTCGCATGGACTAGAAGGGCCGAGATGTCCTGTTTCCGTGCTGTAATTGTTATATGGTTAGACGGTCACACCTTACAATCCTATGTCATCTCTTTCCAATGATTTAATATTTTTTTTTATCCAGAGAGCCACACCACCCTCTCTGCCCAGTCACCTATCATTCTGATACACCGTGTATTCTTGGACATTCAACCCCCATCGGCAGCCACCTTTTATCCAAGTTTCAGAGATTGTCCAATTTGCCAATTTGCAGCTGAATTTCAAGATCGCCCGTTTTAATCCTCATGCTCTGTACATTCAAATAACTCTCTCTGCCCAGGATTTGTTGCTTTCTATTTTCACTGCCCCACATGTCTGTTGCCCTGTTCCTCATGCCACTGGCTTTGATTAAGCCTCATCTCCTGACCGTTCTTTCCACAGTCTCTGTTGCACGCTATCTTCGATTTATTTCTGTTTCCCGTTTCCTCAGCCCCATCACTCCGATTCCCATCCCCACGCCAAATCAGTTTAAACCCTCCCTAACAGCTCTATTAAATGTGCTGGCTAGGATATTGGACCCCTTTGGGTTCAGGTGTAACCCGTCCTTTTTGTACAGGTCATACCTCCCCCAGAGGAGAACCCAATGATCAAGGAATCTAAAGCCCTGCCCCCTACACCAGTCTCTCAGCCACACAATAATATAACTAATCATGCCAGTATTGCTCTCATTAGCACGTGGCACAGGCAGCAATCCCAAGGTTACTACCCTAGATGTCCTGCCTTTCAGCTTCCTACCTAACTCCCTGAATTCTCTCCTCACGCCCTCCTCCCTTTGTCTACCTGTGTCATATATACCAACGTGTACCAAAACTTCTGGCTGGTCACCCCCTCCCTTCAGAATACCTTGCACCCGATCTGAGAGATCCCGTACCCTGGCACCTGGGAGGCAACACACCACACACGTATCTCTATCAGGCGTGCAGAACCTCCTGTCCATTCCCCTCACTATTGAATCCTATGACTACTGCATTCCTCAACTTCCTCTTTCCCTTCTGCACCACGGAACCAGGCTCAGTGCCAGAGACCCGATCGTCGTGGTCGTCCTCTGTCAGGTCATCCCCCCTCAACCACATCCAAAGTGAGGTAACGATTACTGAGGGAGATGGCCACGGGGACACTCTCCACTCACTGGTCTATAATTCCTGGGTTCCCTCTACTCCATTCCCTAACAAGGGGACAATGTCTTCCAATTCTCTGGTACATCTCCTGTCCTGAGTGGTAATACAAAGGTCATCGCCAGAGGCTCAGCAATCTCCTCCCTCGCTTCCCACTGTATATCTCAGGTTGAGTTGCTCCGGCTTGAGTTGAACTGGATAAAATTGTGATTCCAGCGCTCACATTGAGAGGAGATCTTACAGAAACATGTAAAGTTATCAAAGGTGTAGATAAGCCAGAGGCAGGAAAGTTGCTTCCACTGGTAGGTGAGGCTTGGTACGAGAGGACATTGCCTCAAGATTAGGGGATGTGGGACGGAGATGAGGAGGAACTGCTTTTCCCTGAGGGTGGTGAATCTGTGGATTTCTCTGCCTAATGAAGCAGTGAAGGCGACCTCAGTAAGTGTGTTTGAGATAAGGTCGGATGGATATTGTCCTTCTCCCATTGATGTATTGTTGTTGATCCAGCTGGAGTTGTATCTGTGTCTGACGGGAAGTTTTCTTTTGTAACTCCATGTTATCCACAGGAACCGGGGTGCTGAGAACACACCAGCATTTGCTCACTGGAGATCAGTTCTTCAACCCATTGATTGTACAAAGGATTCAAACATCTGACTGTCTGAATTGCCAGATGATTGATCGCAGTGAGATATCATTCTCCTTCTCTCAGTGAGGGAGGGGATTCACTCACAGCCTACCCACACACACACCGGTGAGTTCACAGTGGGGAGAGGCCATTCACCTGCTCTGTGTGAGGGAGGGGATTCACTCACAGCCTACCCGCAGACACGCCAGTGAGTTCACAGTGGGGAGAGGCCATTCACCTGCTCTGTGTGAGGGAAGGGATTCACTCACAGCCTACCCACAGACACGCCGGTGAGTTCACAGTGAGGAGAGGCTATTCATCTGCTCTGTGTGAGGGAGGGGAACTACTCAGTCAACCAGCCTGAAGATTCAGCAGCAAGTTCACACCACAGTGAGATGCTCCACCTGTTCTGACAGCGGGAAGCAATTCATTCTGTCATTGATGCTGAAGATATATCCAAAAATTCACCAGTGAGGAGACATTTCTCAGAGTGCAGGAAGGCGCTGACACTATCAACCACACTACAGAGACAACAGCAAGTTCACCTGGTGCCATGGCCTTTCCCCACCTCTGAATGTCGAAACAGATTCATTTAGTCATCTCAAATGAACGAACGTCACCAGTTCACACTGAGAAGATGCCGCTCACCTGCTCAGACTGTGGGAAGGAGTTCACTTCATCATCTCAACTGAAGGTACATCGGCGAGTTCACACTGGGGAGAGGCCGTTCACCTGCTCAGACTGTGGGAAGGAGTTCACTTCATCATCTCAACTGAAGGTACATCGGCGAGTTCACACTGGGGAGAGGCTGTTCACCTGCTCAGAATGTGGGAAGCGATTCACTCGGTCATCTCACCTACTGAGACACCAGCTGGTTCACACTGGGGAGAAACCGTTCACCTGCTCAGACTGTGGGAAGGAGTTCACTTCGTCATCTCAACTGAGGGTACATCGGCGAGTTCACACTGGGGAGAGGCCGTTCACCTGCTCAGACTGTGGAGAGGCATTCACTCGGTCATCTCACCTACTGAGACACCAGCTGGTTCACACTGGGGAGAGGCTGTTCACCTGCTCAGAATGTGGGAAGGAGTTCACTTCGTCATCTCAACTGAGGGTACATCGGCGAGTTCACACTGGGGAGAGGCCGTTCACCTGCTCAGACTGTGGGAAGGAGTTTACTTCGTCATCTCAACTGAAGGTACATCGGCGAGTTCACACTGGGGAGAGGCCGTTCACCTGCTCAGACTGTGGGAAGGAGTTCACTTCATTATCTCAATTGAAGGTACATCGGCGAGTTCACACTGGGGAGAGGCCGTTCACCTGCTCAGAATGTGGAGAGGCATTCACTCGGTCATCTCACCTACTGAGACACCAGCTGGTTCACACTGGGGAGAAACCGTTCACCTGCTCAGACTGTGGGAAGCGATTCACTCGGTCATCTCACCTACTGAGACACCAGCTGGTTCACACTGGGGAGAAACCGTTCAGCTACTCAGAACGTCGGAAGGCATTCACTCGGTCATCTCAACTACAGGAACATCAGCAAACTCACACTGGGGAGAAACCGTTCAGCTGCTCAGAATGTGGGAAGGGATTCACTCGGTCATCTGACCTGAAGGTACATCAGCAAGTTCATTCTGGGGTGAGTCCGTTCACCTGCTCTGAATGTGGGAAAGGTTTCATGCACTCATCCAAACTACGGAGACACTTGCTGGTTCACACTGGGGAGAGGCCATTCACCTGCTCTGAGTGTGGGAAGGGATTCACTCAGTCATCCAAACTACAGACACACTGGCTGGTTCACACTGGGGAGAAACCGTTTGCCTGCTCAGTATGTGAGAAGGGATTCACACGGTCATCTCAATTGAAGGTACATCGGCGAGTTCACACTGGGGAGAGGCCGTTCACCTGCTCAGACTGTGGGAAGGAGTTCGCTCGTGCAGCTCAGCTGAGCGTCCATCGACGATTTCACACTGGGGAGAAACCGTTCAGCTGCTCTGAATGTGGGAAGAGATTCACTCTGACATCTGACTTGAAAGTACATCAGCGAGTTCACACTGGGGAGAGGCCATTCACCTGCTCGGACTGTGGGAAACGATTCATTCGGTCATCTGAACTGAACACACATCTGTGCTTTCACACTGGGGAGAAACCGTTCATTTGCTCAGACTGTGGGAAAAGATTCACTCTGTCATTTCGCCTACTGAGGCACCAGTTAGTTCACACTGGGGAGAAACCGTTCATCTGCTCAGACTGTGGAAAGGAGTTCGCTCGATCATCTGGCTTGAAAATACATCAGCGAGTTCACACTGGGGAGAGGCCGTTCACATGCTCAGACTGTGGAAAGGAGTTTGCTGGGTCATCGGATTTGAAAATACATCTGCGAGTTCACATTGGGGAGAGGCCGTTCACCTGCTCTGTGTATGGGAAGGGATTCACTCACTCATCCACCCTACAGAGACACCAGCTGGTTCACACTGGGGAGAGGCCGTTCACCTGTTCTGAATGTGGGAAGGGATTCACTCAGTCATCCAACCTTTTGTCACACCAGCGAATCCACACTGGGGAGAGGCCATTCACCTGCTCAGATTGTGGGATGGCATTCGCTCACTCATCCTCCCTTTTGTCACATCAGCGAATCCACACTGGGGAGAGGCCATTCACCTGCCCTGAATGTGGGAAGGGATTCATTCGGTCATCCAAGCTACAGAGACAGCAGTTAGTTCATACTGGGGAGAAACCATTCACTTTCTCAGATTGTGGGAAGGGATTCACTTAGTCATCTGACTTGAAGCTACATCAGCGAGTTCACACTGGGGACAGACCGTCAGACTATAAGACTTAAGACCAGAAGGAGGCTGTTTACCCCATTGAGTCTGTTCTGTCATTTAATCATGGCTGATCCAAATTTGCTCTCTGCTCCAATCTCCTGTCTTGTCCCTGTATCCCTTCATGCCCGGATCAATCAAGATTCTATCCACCTCTGCCCTAAATGTACATAAAGAATTGGCCTCCACAGCTGCCTGTGGCACGGAATTCCCCAGATTCACCACTCTCAGTCCGTTCTCTGTCATCTCCGTTCTAAAAGGACACCCCTCTATTCTGAAGCTCTGTTCCCTGGTCGCAGACTCTTCCACCACAGGAAGCATCCTTTCCACATCCACTCTATCAAGCCCTTCCACAGTTTGATGAGTTTCCATGAGGTCAGCCCTAATTCCTCTGCTGATCCAGGCTCAGGCCCATTGAACGCTCTTCATATGACAATCCATTCAATCCTGGAATCTGTTTTTGTGAACATACTCTGAACCTTCTCCAGTTTCGGCACATCCTTTCCAAGATCAGGGGCCCAGACCTGCCCTCCAAGTGTGGCCTCACCAGTGATGACCAACTTCCCAAATTACATCCTCGCTGATATATTGTAGATCTCTCGAAATGAATGCTGACGTTGCGTTTGCCTTCCACACCACAGACTCGACCTGCAAATTAACCTTCAGGGAATCCTGAACATGGACTCCCCGTGTCCCTTTGCACCTCAGTTGTTTGGTATTTTCTGTCCATTTCAAAGAAGTTAACACTTTCATTTCTTCTACCAAAATGCATGAACATACACTTCCCAGCACTGTATTCCACCTGCTGTTTTTTTCCCATTCTCTAAATCTCTCAGTCCTTCTGTACCCTCTCTCCCTAAAACTACCTGCCCCTCCTCATGTCTTCATATCGTCTGCAAACCTTGTAACAAAGCCAACAATTCTGTCTTCCAAACTATTGGAATATAACAAAAATCACCAGTCCGAACACAGAGCCCTGAGGAACACCACTAGTGACTGGCAGCCAACCAGAGTTGGCTCCCTTTATTCCCAGTCTTTGCCTCCTACCATTTAGCTTGTCATGGTCCGGTCCGTGACGTCTGCGTTCCGGTTCACGGTCCGGGCCGTGGACTCTGGGCTCCGGGTCTTCGGGCTGTCCATTGTTTCATTTGGGCTTAATCACAGGCAGCTGATTCTCAAATTGGGGCTGGAATATCAGTGGCCCTGGGTTCGAGTGTAGGTGCGGGTTGGTCTTGTCAGTATCCTGTCCTCGCCTCTGTGGTGTAGGTCAGGCCGTCTTTGCCATTGCCCTGTGGTTGATTCTGTCCCTCCCTGTCCTCGCCTCCGTTGGGTAAGACAGGTCGGCTTTGCCGTTACCCTTCCCTGGACTGTTCCCTTCCCTTCCCTTACATCCCTTCCCCTTCTTTCAGCAACCCACGCCTGAAGCCTTGCCTACGTCATCACCTGCATCATCGCCTGTATCACCATCAAGTTTAACCGCTGGAGTGAGACTGGAGCCTTGTCATGCCAACAGAAGGAACTGTCTATCGGTGAGATTAGAATTGTCTCTTTGTGTCCCCGTGTTTAGTGTCCGTGTATGAGTCCCGGCCCTACGTCCTGTCCCCAAAGGGGGAGGGGGGAGGGTTCCTGACTCTGTTTAAAGCCCCGGCCCTACGTCCTGTCCCCAAGGAGGGGTCCTGACTCTATGTAAAGCCCCGGCTCTACGTCGTGTCCCCAACGAGGGGTCCTGACTCTGTGTAAAGCCCCGGCCATACTTCCTGTCCCCAAGGAGGGGTCCTGGCTCTCTGTAAAGCCCTGGCCCTACGTCCTGTCCCCAAGGAGGGGTCCTGACTCTATGTCAAGCCCCGGCCCAACGTCCTGTCCCCAAGGAGGGGCCCTGGCTCTGTGTTCTGTGTTCCTGTGCTCGAGTCCAAGGCTCAGTAGGAAGACTGTTTGCCGCTACTCGAGTGGACTGCCGTTGTTTGTCGTTCCGTGTCCAAGTCCTGTCCAAGTCTCAGGCTCCGAGTCAAGTCCAGTCCGGGTCAAAGTCTCCGCGGAAGTTTCCAGTACATGTTCGAGGCTCTGAGGACGTTCCCAGTCCTGTTACCTTGCCACGTCCAGTCCTCGTCTGGATCCGGAGTCCGAGCCCGAGTCAAGACCCAGGTTCCGGGTCCCTGTCCAATCTCTGGCTCGGAATCCTTGTCCAGACTCCTCGTTCCCAGTTCTTAGTTCCTCGTCCAGGCCTCACCTTCCTACTCTTGACCTAGCCCATGCCCTGTCACCTAGTGTTGTCCAGGGCCTGTGTCATGTGCAGTGTCGTTTCTTCCCCACTTCTTTCCTGATACACCTAGTCCTCTCCCTAGCACTTCAGTGTCTGTGTCTTGCATTTGGGTCCGTTGCCAACGCCCACCTTATGGCACAGCCACTGTTTAATCCATGCTGGAATCTCGACTGTGATACCGTGGGTTTATTCAGCAGCCTAGTGTGGTGCACCTTGTCAAAGGCCTTCTGAAAATCCAAGTACACATCATCTATTTCTTCATTCGGGTTGCTTTTCCAGCAGGAGTTTCACTTGAGGAAACCAATTCTCCTTTG